>NC_134844.1:44768567-45071598 GCF_965363235.1 Mytilus galloprovincialis
GAATTTTCTGTTTTGTTTTTAAAATCGACTATTTCTAATACAGGATTTCCGTGAATTTACATTGTAGTCAATGGTGTCTTTAATTATTGTATAGTTAACTTCTAACGCCTTTAGTGTTTACATTTTTGCACATCAAATGTTTTTAATGTTAAAAGTGCTTTATGTGGTTGACATCAAAAGAAATAATATAAACAATCATGGGCCAAATGATGGAAACGCGGTCCTGGGTCATTTCACTTATATGTGACAAACTGTTACGTATGTAGTTTATGAATGATACTTGAATCAATAATTAACAGGAACATTTTGTTAACAGCATTTGTTCGAAGTAGTACATATCAACTAATTAAGACTGGTGGCGAAACCTGGGATCCATCACGACAACTCTGTATAGATATTGGAATGGACCTGGCGATGATCAAGGACAATGCTGAATTAGATGTGGTGAAAACTAACATTGCTAGTGTTGGTGGGTAGGTAGTAAAATCTTACAATGTTAGTATTAATAGGTAAGTGATATTGCTAGTATTGGTGGGTAAGTGATATTGCTAGTAGATAAGTGGTGAAAACTTACATGTCTAGTATTGATTGGTAAGTGATATTGCTAGTATTGAGGGATTAGTGGATAGTATTATTATTACCGTTAAAACAAAAACAATTATATTTCTACGTTAATTATTTCCTACCGTTTTAGTAAGGTTTTATAAGTAATTGGGTTTTTTTTGTATTGTAATATAATATATACATAAAAAGGCAAGTAAGATAAATTAATTAAATATTTAAATTTCAAACGGTCGTGAATAAAAATAATTGTGTGCTTTCAATTCACAAAGATTTTAAAATCCTTGCAGCTCACAAAAAACATGTAATAATAATTTAAAATAATCATATCAACAAAATTTAATTAAGTACTATCATAATGTTATTTTTTTTGGTACTGTTTAAGTATGGATTTTTAAGTCTTTGCTTATATTTTGTATAGTAATCTATTCATGTAGTGGAATGGTAGAATTTAAAATTAGATTTATTTGATAAATAAAATGTCCGTCCGTAAGTACTTGACGTTTATGTTTATTGATACTACATGTATAAATATTCAAAGTTTTCGAAAAAAAATACTAAAAGGAACGTAATATGTTTTTTATAAAATGTCAATTCTATTTTTGTTTGTTTGTTTTAATAGTTGAACCTTATGACATTTACATATATGTGTACTATGGTACGGTTTTATAATTGTATTCACTGTGTTGCCCAGCTATCCTACACGTCTTGATTCATTCACAATATAGATCTCATTTCAAATGCACACTATCGGTTTGCGTTCTAAAAAAATCCAATAATACTAATTTCACTCGTGAATGTGCATTTTTGTTTTTCTTATCTAAATTTAGGACATGGCTGTAAGAGATTGACATTTGACTTTCATGCACGGTCATCATTACTTACGGTATCCTGACCTCTAGCTGTTTCTCTTTTGTTTCTTATTTGAGTCACTGTCCTATAATAAACTTTGACCTTTTCGAAAAGCAAAGGATTGTCTACCTAAGGAATAAATTCCTTAACTTTGTAATTTATTTGGCCTTTTAACTTTTTTCATTCGAGTGTCACTGATGTTTTTTTGTATATTGGCGTCTGGTGAACATCATTTTAATTCTGGTATCTTTTTATATCTACATACCTTTTTATATAAATTGGTTATTTTGAGGGTATATGTACAGGTATTCATAAAATTTCTGAATTAAGATATTCTTCTGCAAAACCAAGTTTCCCTGTAGAATATTTGAATTGATTTAAGTAAAATCAGGAAATCCTTAAAATTATAAGATGTCCCAATCAGTTGCATGCCACAGGTTTCATTGCACATGGAAAATAAACTTTAGATTTATCTAAGCAATTAAATCTACCATGAGTACAGACAGCTTCAATATCGAGTTGAGAACATGAAGGTCCATGCAGGAAATAAAATATAAAGATATGTTAGATAAAATAAATACATGCAGAATTCCAGATTATAAAGCAAAATGAGTGCATAAATCTATATTGCGATTGGTTTGTTCAATTTGCATGAGTCATTCGGTTTGGAGAATTTGGAATTTGCAAAAGGGTTATTGGGAAAATTAATGTACATTCCAAAGTACTAAATAAAATAGTCTAGCTTTAAAATGTAAAAATATTTGAAGAGTAGGTGTAAATGCACACTTTCAACTGACTTCTTCTAAACAAAGTAAATTATTTCAATTCAAAAGCAAACACAAATTCAGCAACAATCTTTTGGTGACCCAGCAGTCAGCAGTCTTAGGTTCATGTATTGCTTTTCTTTTTCTTTTTTTTAAAGAAAGCAACTTCTTTTTTCTTCCTCCACTTTTATTTCTTGCGAGAAGATTGTTATTTCGCAAGATGTCACTTAGATATTTGGTATATATGATATCGAACAGTTAATACGCTTTTCAAGCTGACACCGTTTAACTAAACACTTTCTTTGTATGAGTTACGTCATCTATTCTGCTTAGTACCGAACGTGACCTATTCCCGAATATGACTGTTCTGTCGAGTGTGAATTCGCATTGCTATACGATGTGTCTTGGTATTTATATATCCAACATTCATGTATTTAGTTATGATGTTTCGTTTGTAAGTCCGGTTGGATATTTTGTTATGTCTTATGTTCGCTGTCGGAGACGACGTGGTTCAGTATTTATATATCCCGCTTTCGGACATTTTCATTTTACTTTCTTATACGTGTGGGTCCGGTTGGTCATTCTGTGCTGAGTTGTTGTCTGTTTATTTCGTTTGTGGTTTGAATTCTGTATTTTCGGTACATTTCACATATGTCTTATTTGTCGGTATAGTCGAGTTAATCGTGGTTCGTCTACAGGGTTTTTGTTTTATGTTGTTTGTTTTCATGTGTGTTTACTGTTTGGTCTTACATGATCTTGTCTTATATTACAGTTATTTTATTTTCATTTTTTTTCTATATTTATGTAAAGTTAAGATAAAAAATTCAGCTACTTCATTTATAGGATTTTAAGTTTAATGCAACTATATGCAGAGGATTTTTTTTGTTTTTACACAGTTTTCATTTAGAAGAAAAACCGACATGGTTAGAAAATACAAATAATAACACCATTAAAACACAATTCCATTTTAATATTCTTGTCATGGTAAGAAAATACATAAAATAACACCATTACAAACTCAATTCCAATTCAATATTCTTGTATGTGTCTGTAAATAAAACAAGTCTACTTTATTTTTAGAAATTTACCTGTGATAATATAAACGTCACAAAAAATACGTCACTTTTTCTGACGTAAATTCATTCATGTGACGCGCAGTTTATATTTCGTTTGTGGTGTTCTGGTGTGTTGTCATAAATTCATGGGAGGTGTCCGTTGTTATTCTGCGGTTTACATGTTGTAATGCACATATTTATTCATGTATTTCTCTGTGCTGAGTGTTCTTGCGTTTATTTGTACTGTATTCCTGTCACGTAGTATTGTCTTTTCAGCGGGATTTTTAATATTGACATATAAGCGGGAGGTTTGGCTAACCATAAAACCAGGTTCAAGCCACAATTTTTTCCTTAAATGTCCTGTACCTAAGTCAGGAATATGGCAGTTGTTATCTACAGTCCGTTTCTATGTGTGTTTACGTTTGTTTTTGTTGTAGTTCAGTGTTTCTGTTTTTCCGTTGTTTCCTCTTATAGTTGATGTGTTTCCTTCGGTTTTAGTTTGTTACCCGGATTTGGTTTTGCTTAATCAAGCTTAATCAAATTATGACGATTGAACAGCGGTATACTACTGTTGACTTTATTTATCTCCCCAAACACAGTTTTTCTTGAGATCGCTACTCCTTCGCAACCGTAAAAGAAACCGACAAATTTATTTTTCCAAATTGCTTGTTATATTCTCAGGTTGTCAAAAAAAAAATTGACTGAAGCGATTAGGAGACTCCATATGAAAGTTATTTCCCCTTATGTATTTGATACAACTGAAATGTATTTTAAACTGGTAAACCATAAGGAATAGACACCTAGGTTCTTTTGATTTGAGGCCCAGAGTCCACCAAAACGAAAATGAGGTCAAGATCAAAGGTCAAAGTCATGTTCTGGATTTTGATTTTTGCTTATTATAGCATCAAGATATGTCGCAACACATATACTTTGGTTGAAAGGGTACGTTGACATTAAATAAGATTTTTCTACCCTCTTATATTTAAAATTAGCTGTTTGGTGAAGTAACTAATTTTACATATATAGGAGAGATCTATACGGTCTTTTGGTATGAGGTCCTTGCTTTATGACCTTGAAATTTAGTTCAAGGTTAAAGGTAAATTTGACGCTCTAGATTTTGACCTTAGTTATACATTCATATTTATACAAATCAAATCAAATCAAATATATCTTATTGCTGATCAAAGCGCCCACAAGGAGCAGAACAATCAATATTAATTACATACAAATGATTACAAGTGATTCAATATGATGAAGACACAATGTTATAAAAAAATATGCATGATAAAGCTATGGGGTCTTTTGCATTAGGTTGGTAGATATATGAGCTTGAAAAGGTTAGCCGAAAGTGACCTTTTGTAAACCGGAAGGAGCCATTTCCTGCACTGATTTCATTTAAAAGTACCTAGAACCATATATTTTTGGAATCAGTGTGAAGTAACCTATCAAATGGTACCGAAACTGATTTTTTTAAATCGGAAGTTGCAATTTATCTTCCCTATTTCAAGCAAAAATATATAGAAACCATATATTTTTGGAATTAGTGTAAGTAAAGCTATCATATGAGACCGTAAGTCACATTTTCTAAACCGGAAGAGGCAAATTATCTAGTAAGTAAGTAAGTAAGTAAGTAAATTTTATTTAGAGTCGGCAATATATACATAATAACAGAGAAAACATGAGCTCTCGTGAGCTCTTTAACCGACTATCACATTAAAAAACATGCAGCATCATGCAAATACTACCAAAAAATCTCCCTTATTTCAGACAAAATTATATAGAAACCATATATTTTTTGAATCAGTATGAAGAAACATATGATTGGACGCCAATAATAACTTCGAGTTAACCGGAAGTAGCTTAATCATTAATCATTTAGTAATTTAACGTGGAAAGCCGTTCAATTGTTCTCTGAACAATTTTCTTATTATTGTTTGTCTTTTCTTTTTTTTTGCCATGGTGTTGTCTATTTTTATTGTACTGATGATTTACGATTGCCTCCGTGGTATCTTCCAACTCTTTTATTCCATGTGATATCGCCGTTACAAAATCTGTAATTTATTATCAGGCCCGGCGAAGAAATGTGGATCGGTATGGTTTGGGACACAGCAAACCAGGTTCATAAATGGCTGGATGGTGAAGTAGTATCTTGGGCTCCATGGTCAGGTGAAGCGCAAGAGCCTAACTGTATGAGTCCGTCAGCATGGGATTGCCTATATAAAGACGAAAACTACGTCCGTATGACAACTTCATATGAGTTTCGGTCTCATGTAAAGTCAAGGTTATATGATGTACTTTGTGAAGGTAATCAAAATTGTCAAAAGTCTGGATAAAATCACTCGTATTTTGTTCATTGTTGAAGGCCGCTCTGTGACATACACAGTTACTAAAATACGATTTTGGAAAAAGTGAGGGTTATTATACAACTGTCTTCCAATTTTACGCACTAAGTATTGGCTCAAAATACCATTTGATTACATTGAATTATTTCGGTATAAATAATAAGAAGTTTCGAATACATGTGAATGAGACAAGCCAACAACACAACGACACAAAAAACTTAGGTAAACAAAGTCTTCAACAATAGACAAATATCTATACAATATGTCAAGCTCTTAATCTCCATGAGTCTATATATGGCACGCATGTTAAAATCAAAAAGAAAACTTTCAGATTATGCAAAGTCATCGGCTTAAGCTGCATGAATGAAGACCGTTGTAAGCATTTTAATGCATGCATTTTATGAGAGAAAAATTAAATTATGGGATCTTATGAAGGAAGAAACGTTGCTTTTTCGATTTTTCATTGTTATTAATTTGATAAAAAATTGGAACCTTTACCCAATTTCTAACAGTGTCCATCATCAATAGTACACCAATGTGAACATCCACAACAATAATTATCGTATAATTGTCGTATAATAAGCTATAAAGGTATTCAGTGGGACAAAATATAAAACAAGTAAATAAAGAAAACCATCGATATGAATTATACTTAACTACTGTACAAAAAACAAATATAACAGTTAGTAACCAAAGACCACAATAACAGTTATAGAGACAAATTCATCGAAAAATGCGATTAGGATTGACATATGATAATTATATAGATAAAAGAAAATATGGTATGAGTGCCAATAAGACAACTCTAGATCGCCATCCATGTCACAATTTGTAAAAGCCTTTAATGGTTAAAGTACGGTCTTCAATATGGAGCCTAAGCTCACACCGAACTAGAAAGCTATAAAGGACTATTTGTAAAAGCCTTTAATGGTTAAAGTACGGTCTTCAACATGGAGCCTTAGCTCACACCGAACAAGCAAGCTATAAAGGACTCCAAAAATGACTAGTGAAAACCCGTTCAAACGGGAAAACCAAACCAATGTTTGCGAGCACTCAACCATAACCCCAACTAGGGACATTGGTGTTACAACACAACAGAACTTGAGAAGAACTAACTAAGAAGTCTTTTTTAAAGTGGATTTACTCGTTAGATCGTTACTAAGCACAAATAATACGTAACAAAGATAACAAAATACCAGTCTGAGGGTGCTTGCCTTTACCAGAGACATATAAAATAATGTATTATATGTTTTTGCCTTTACTTGCAGCCTTCTTTCAATCGTTTTCAGCTAAAATGTGTATAAGTAAACATGACATTGTAAAATGCCAAAGAATAAGAATCGGCATTGTTATAAAACAAATACGTTCATACATGAACAGTAATTCATATTTTGTTATCAATAAACTATTTGAAATAAAATCGATGTTACTATTGCCGATAAAGACAATGTTCATAGAACCTAATAACTAAAATACGGTGCTTAATTGTCTTTGATAAATTTTATGCATGAATGTATTTAAATGAATAATCAGAGTATATTGACCGTATTTTAACTAACGAGCTCTATTGATAATATCATCATAAAATTGCTATTATAAAAAATATTTGTTACGGGATTTCTATAGCCAAATTTCCAACTAAATCTGTGCGTATATGAAGGAATTTAGTAGAAGTTTTAAGTATTTTGTTGTAAATTAACTCATCATAGATACCAGGATTAAATTTAATATTAACGCCAGACGCGCGTTTCGTCTACAACAGACTCATCAGTGACGCTCGAATCCAAAAAAGTTAAAAAGGCCAAATAAAGTACGTAACTAAATCCTTTATATATCAGATATACACAGAAAACATTTTATCAGATTTATAGATAAGGTTTGTTCAACTATCAAACACCAGTATGTGCAAACACCAGCATAACGAACGAGTTGGGAAATATACACACTCAAAGAAATGGCACAAGAAATTACAGCATTTGTATATGTATTTTACAGGTCCTGCAGTGACTACCACAGCGCATATTGTTCAGGTATTTACATAATTTATGTGTATTGTATAATTAAAGTTACGTATTGTATTAGGAACATACGTATTGAAATAAGAGCATGCATAATAAAGAGGGCCTAATAAAGATACTGTTCCTCAGTAAAAAATATTATGATCTTAAATTTGATGGAAAAAATATTCTGGTCAAGCAGATGACAAATAAAAATATTCTAAATGTAGTTTTCCCCATACCTTATAGTCACTGTCTTAAATTTTGAGAAAAAAAATCTTGATTGGTTGCGTCGAAAAACTAAATAAATTTGTTTGCGCTGTGCGCGAAAACAATTTTTACCCAGAAAAAAAACCTTTTAAAGTTCGAGATTGCCATGGCTCCCTTACTTATCATGAAATTTATATTTATATTTGAAGGAATCTGACAGCAAACTATCCTTGATTGTCATCATTGGGTTGTCTGCTGGTTTCGGAGGCTTTTTCATGTTGTGTTGCATGTGCTGCTTTTTGTGGAAGTTTCTATGCGGAAGTAAAGATGACAACAAGATCGAGCACACACCGGAAGTAAATGAGGTTACTGTGGATACAACTGAGCAAATGAAACTTGACAATCCATGGATGAAACAGGAGGAAATAAGCTTCTGTTTACGTCAGAATTACGTCTTTGATTTGCCTAATGAGATTGTTGGTAAAAGACACAAATACATCAAATAAAAATGATAGAAATATTTTATTAATATATAAAATAAATCTTAGAAATCTGTTCTTAGACTAGATTGATATGGATAGCTGTTTAGTGTGGCAGATTTAAATCATATTTTATAGCTAGTCCGATATGAACATGAACCCTTCTTAGTACTGAACCAACTTCTTCTTTTTGGTGAAAAGTCCAGTGGAAAATTATAAATAGACAGGAATTTTCACCGCATGAACTGGTGAAAATCGCCATATAATTTGTTTTCACCACCGCTGCTGGTAGAAGATGATTATGCCAGGGAATGTGATTATGTTATTGAATGTCATTTGCCTTGAAGGACGTGATTGTCTAGGTTTAGCGCTATAAAACCAGGTTCAATCCCCCATTTTCTACATTAGAAAATGCCTTTACCAAGTCAGGAATAAGACAGTTGTTGTCCATTCGTTTGATGTGTTTTATCATTTGATTAGGGACTTTCCGTTTTGAATTTTCCTCGAAGTTCAGTATTTTTGTGTGTTTACTTTTTTTTAGCATACTTCAAATAAAAAAATGTATTTTGAAGAATTATGTAATAGTGTTACAGCTAAGGTTGAAACTCCCTAAGACAAAGTTGAACTTCGACGGTTTTGACTGATCAAATTATGTCATTTTGGTTGTGTGCGCTCCGACGTTTTATATTTTTGTTTTTTTCAAACTTTCGGTCTCGGGGGTACCTATTCTAAAACACGTGTTTTACGCATGGCAAACATATTATACGTTCTAATTATCTTTAAAAAGGTTTAAGTGTTATTTTTGAATATTATACAAAAATGATCGATAAAATCGCATCAGTTTTGTCATCAAGTTAGGATCTAATAAGATATAGTATTTTGATAGGTGTCAGGGAATTATAAACCACTTCTTCTTAGGTAGTCGTACTTTACATTGATTTATTTTCAACAATAGAGAACTCAATTGAATGGGCTTTGCTCATGGTTGAAGACCGTACGATGACCTATAGTTGTTAATATCTGTGTCATTTGGTCTCTTGTGAAGATTTGTCTAATTGGCATTCATACCGGATCTTTTTTATATCAACCGTCGAAAATTTTAAACGACCAAAGTGTCGATTTAAACCTTAAATTTAACAATATTATTTTACAATATTCTGATTTAAAGTCTATTTTACTTCAGAACATTTAAAAACGACGAGGCGGTGTCGAGACCTTTTAATTTTTTTTAACTGTCATTGACAGGCACAAAAAAAAAACACATCACAACCACGAGCGTTTTTTAAAGTTGTTTGTGTATTTGCTTGTATTCTCTTCGTGTCTGGACTCTTTATATGAGTACAAAACAAAGCCAACTTACTTAAACACCTCATACCGAATAGTAAGATATAAAAATACTAACATAACAAAATATTTAACCATTCACACAAGAAAAGCAACGGCCTGATTTGTGACAAAACAATCAACATATATATATATATCAGACAGCAAGCATGCATCAACTTCACTGACTTAGAGACAGGCTCCTGTCTTATAAATGGAACATACGCAACGTGGCGGGGGATAAATAATATATGTGTGTCAGAGCGCTCACCCCTCCCCTTTAACCCGGGAGAGTGCCTGTGATGTAAACATCAATAACAATAAAAAGAAGAACAGACTGTAAAGATGAAAAGTTAAAAATGAATTGACTTATCAGATTTGCTGTTCAAAAAGAAATAACATAAATTATCGGTCGTCCAACTGTCTATATCAATCTGCTCAGCTCTTAATAAAACTCCATATCACGGCTTTGTGACGTCAAATAAGTTGACCTGGCCTTAATAACTTTGACCCGGACATATCAACGACGTCATAATGTTTGAACCGACGTTGATAAGTTTGACCCGAACTTATCAAGTCAACTTCCGGTTGCTGGTGAAACTAAGACAATACTTCCAAAAGACGCAAATACAGCCCGATAAATCGATTATCAGGTTATCGGCATAATAATATTGTAAAATATCAGCTGCTCGACATAATATGAAGGCTTTTTGATCTCGTTCGCTGCGCTTACTCGACAAAAAGCTTCACATTATGTCTCGCAGCTGATATTTTACGATATCAACATGCAGACAACCTGATAATCGGTACGCAAAGCATCACAAACCTCACAAGATGTATGCTCCATATGATGGGACGATGGATAGTTGCTAATATTAAGTTCGCAAAAGGAAAGCTGAAATCCTCTCTAGTGTCGTACGTTTTTGTTCTCAACCAACCTTCATTTTGATGTCATTTTCTAGATCTGAGGCAAACTTAATTAAATCTGTGATATCCTTTATTTCAAGTTGATTCGATGTTAAATGCGTTGAACATAGTCATACATCAGTTTGCTGTTCAGTGTGCAGTAGGTAATAGTTTAGTCTAAATTTTGTCTACATTTATTTTTATATGGTTTAATGTTAACTGTAATGCTCAGGCGACATCCAGTACATTGTAATATTCTATTAAGTTCATTGTGTTAATTTAACTCTTTTGTTTTGCATTTTCATTTTAAAAGCTGTTTTGCATGTATTGAAAGTATATTTGCGATGATGTTTTTGCTTAATTCCAACTTGAGGAAGTTTAAATAAGGTGTAAGTTACCTAAGAGAGAAAGATAGAGAGAAAGATGGTAAAAAATATGATTAACAGAGGAAACTGTTATAAAAGTACAAAATAGAGAATGATATATAGACTTAGAAATGAAGACCACCTCCAAAATCCGGTTAGTAACAGTATTAAAATCTGAACATTTTATAAACGGCCCATTATAAGCATACAACCAAGAGAAAAGACGGATTCGCTCAATCTTAAAGTTACATATTCCTTCACAGAAAATACCCAAATACAGATATAAAGAGAGATAACTCTAACTTGGTTTAATATCTTCAAAATGTAGTTATTGTACATACTGTTAAATTAAAATAAAACTTGAGCATCCATGCAATAACACTATCTGACATAAACTCCAAGGGTGACACGGGAATAGAAGTATGGTCACTATTGGTCTTCCTCCGACCGGTAGTAAACCCTTACTTCCTTTGTTTTCTTATGGAAAATTGTCCATTGACAACAAACATACCACAGCATCTACTTTATATAAGTATTGTATAAATTACAACGTATTTTGGTGATCTTGCAAAATGATCGTTATCCCGAAAATCGTAAACATATTTTCATATCTTAAAAGGGGACAAGAAGGGCTCCATTAACAGGCCAATAAATAAGATTACAGTTAATTTAAAAAATAAATAAAAAAGGGGTATTTTTTCTCTCATAATAACAGTAAACAGATTCACAACAATGTCAATTTCAAGAAAGCAGACAACAGTTAATTAGTCACTAACAGTACAGCATCAATGATCTTGAATATATGCCACTTTTAACTAAAATATAAAGGCACAGAACCAGGACATAGGAGCACAGAACCAGGACCGTTTTTCTAGTATCACCAGCACAGCGTCAGGACAATTCCGTTTAACGAACTTGCACGACTTTTGCAATATAATATTGTTGTAAATATATACTTTGCATGGTACTTATGACGCATCAGAGAAAAATTAAGCAACAAAACAGTCGTTTTATTGCCGTTCTGATACAATGTAAACAAACCCACCAGCACAGAATCAGGACCCACCAGCACCTGACAGGACCAAATCACCAGCACAGAACGTTCTCTCGCAGGACAACCATACCCACCGTGAGATTTGACTTTTTAATTCAGTGTTTAAGTGAATTTTCAAGAACACACCAATACAATAGCATTTGATTGGTTTTATCAGAGACATATCATACAAAGTATCATATATGTCTCGAATATTACCATTCTGTACTAGTATAGAAAGTCCCTGTTCGGGTTCATTTATTTTAAATTGTACCCGGCGTTTTAAAATATTCTTTTGTGACCCCCTAAGCCTGAATAATGTATAAACAGTTTATATATAGGTATAAATCACACGCATTTGTCTCTGAAAAAAACCTATATACCTTTTAAAATATATTACTGATTAATGTAACACTATATTTAAGTATAGAGATTTAGAGATAACGATTTAGATAAATTAATTAAAACTTTAGAAGAAGAAAGTAAAATTTTGATAAACTGGTTCTCAATAAATAAAATGAAAGCAAATCCAGAAAAATTTCAGGCAATAGCTGTAGGTAAAAAAACTAAAGACAAAAACCTAAAATTTAAATTAGAAGGTAATGAAATAGAGTGTGAAGATAACGTTAAACTGCTAGGTGTAACAATAGATTTTAAACTAAATTTCAATGAACATGTCTCTATAATATGTAAAAAAGCATCCAAACAATTAAATGTATTAAAAAGAATAGGTAAACACCTGACTAAACTCGGAAAATTAACAATTTATTATTCTTTCATAATGTCCAACTTTAATTACTGCCCACTAGTTTGGCACTTTTGTGGGGAGGTAAATACAAAAAAGATAGAGAAAATCCAAGAGAGAGCACTAAGGTTTATCTACGAAGACCATTCAGCAAGTTATGAAGATCTACTCTGCAAATCAAAATTACCATCTTTAAAAGTAAGAAGAATGCGATCTTTGGCGATTGAAGTTTTCAAAATTATAAATAAAGATTGTCCTGTTTATCTCCATGATTTGATTCACTTAAAGGAAAACACTTACTCTTTCAGATACCAGAATACAGCAGATCTACCACATGTAAGAACAACTGCATATGGCCTACAATCTTTCAGGTATGCAGGTGCTAGGCTTTGGAATGAGCTGCCATATGAGCTTCGTAAGCAATCATCTTTAAATCAATTCAAGAACTTGATAAATTCTTGGTCTGGCAGCTCATGCCAATGCTTTGCCTGCAAAACCAGTTAATCTCTGCTTATTATTTTTTTGTTTTGTTGCTTTATTTTCAGCATGGCAAATTTATTCTAATATCTTTACTATAGTGCTTCTGCTGCTTTTGTGCTAATTTTAGAAACTTAATGTGCTTTTATTCTTTTTATGTGCAAACCATTTCATTTGTGCTTTTGTGTTTTTATCTCATAATTGCATGTACCAGTATGTGTTAAACTTGTAAGATGCTTAAAGAACTTTTGTGCTGCATGTTTATATACTGATTGAACTCTTGCTTTATATGTTTAATGTTGTGTGCATGACTCGATATGTATGTTTTGTTTTATTTGTTGTTATGTCGGTTTTAAAAGCTCTTCAGAGCTTATGTTTGTAATTGCTTGCTTATACCGACTCTAAATAAAGCTTTATGTCTTATATGTCTTATGTCTAGAGATTTTTTTCAGAGACAAGTGCTTGTGGACTTTATATAATATATATAGAGAGAGAGAGCAGAATGAACTTCTGATAAAAAACGGTTTTAATCTTAATAATGTTTTAAATAATTCTTTATTACTTTAACACTCTGAAATACAGTTTTCTTATCTTTAGTCATCCTATCTATATTTGTTACGCGATACAATTTTCCTTTTGCATCCTCACTATTTTTATCTCATAAAAGTAAGTGGGAGGTCACCGGAACAGCCAAAAGGTATTTTCCCAACTTTTCAAACATGGCGGCTGATCTACTTCGGGAGCGACTCCCTGCACACCTGAGCATAGGTGTCACAAGAGACGGAAGAGTTTTCTTTGTTGAGTAAGTTTTCTGTAAAGAAGGTCCATGTTAATCGTTTCAATCTGACATTTTATTCAATATTGGCGTCACTTGATCGTTTACACTACCTTCCTTAAAGTTTTCACACCTGTTTGTTTTGTTTATGTTGACAGTGACCGAATTCAGACCACATCATGGCTTCATCCGAGAACGGGACAGCCAGTCAAAACGGGTCATAGACAAATTGAAGGTAAATATGCAAATAAAATAAACAAAATTTAATACCTAACATGCACATTTTTGTAGAGAAATGGCGGGAGATTCCCATTAGTAATGATTCACATGTATACATTGTATATACATGTAATAGTCATCGTTTGGACGTTCACTCATCAACTTGTCAAACCAAGAATGTGCATGCTTGCACATCTTAAAACATGACACATTACCATATATAATGATATAGGTAGTCTAGCCTTCAATGATTATTATAATGGTTGATTTTAATGCTCTAAAAAATACCATTCATAAATCAAATGTATTGAAAAATATATTCGGTTCTACCATGTAGTTGCTTTAAAAGTAAAGAGTTCTCTTTCATTGACTAGAAAATAGAACTATTTGGATATCATGATCAGCAGGTACCACAGTTTGTGAAGAAATAACATTCTGGTTATTTAAAGGATCTAGTGATTCCCAATTTTGTTAATTGAAGTAAAAGTAATTTAAAAAAAGGGACCGTCCCCTCCAATCAAGACAACTTTTATAATTAGGAGTGGGACTTCAGAAAATCTATGCTCTAACCATATTTATATGTAGCTCTATTTTGTTTATACAATCCAGGATGAACTAACAATATTTTGATTGTAGTCTAATTTTAATAATAATCTATGTAAAAATATGTTATATTTTGAAAATATTTTTATTTTGAATATTACTCAGCTTTGAATTCATTCCAAATGCAACAAGTGTCTAAGATATAGCAATTTTGAAAAAATCTGATCCCTAACCCCCCTTCCCCCTCTCAAAACAAATAACTGTATACATTATGACTCATTGATTGATAAATTGTTGTCAAAGTAAAATTACTGTAAGTCATCAATTTTAGTTTACTTAACATTTTTTTAACACCCAAATCTTCCTACAAAATAAGATTGTGTTATTTCCTAGTTGATCTGTATTTAGACATCAATCTATTGTCATGATTCTGCCTCAGCAAAATGATAGGTTTTAACTATGAGCCACTACCCCTGTCTTCATCATTCTTCATTTTCATAATTCAATTATACATGTACAAGTATATATGATTTTATCAGAATGACATAGAATAACAAAACACTATCCAACCCATAAAAAAGGAAATACCAAATCTGTAATAAGGAGATACAAACTAAAATGTCTGTTCAAAAAATTTAAGATTTGAATTCTTACTTTATTAGCCAAAGACCAATTAACCATAAGAAGATAGAGGCAAATTCCTTTATTAATACTACATTTTTGTACATGTACATGTATTTAAAATTCCTCAATCTGGACTTGAATTGATGCACCTTGAAGGCTCCAGAGGTCATACTGACTTGTAATGATTTCATATTATTATAGGTGATGTGCTTAGAATGTAAATATGCCATTTAAATATGTTAGAAATAAAATATTTTAAATTGTAAATATTTTTTATTAGGTTATTTAACAAATAACAACACAAATACCAGCTGTACATACCATTTAGGTAATTTGACCTACAATATGACAAATTAAGCCTTTTATCAAGAAAATTATACCCAGGTGATTGATTGTGGTGATACATCATATTTTTTGCAATCATTACCTTCCAGATCAATTAGATTTTATTAATCTATAAGGTATTTCTTTTTACTGAAAGTATATATACGTCCTTTGAGCTTTATGGACCAGCAATAGGTTGTAATTTAGGTTGGATTGGTCGATCCGACATATCTGCTTGATCAGGATTCGTTACTATCCGAGCTCCCCTACCACCACGCCCTCGTGTTCTAGTATGATGGCATGACTGTATTGTTTCGCAGTGAGAACGTGATGATCCTAGAAAGATCTTGATAAGTGTAGTGAGGTCGCAGAATAAGCGCAGTGAGAATGTGGTATAATCGTAGCGGGATCGTTGTAGTAACTAATGAGGACGCAGTAGCATCGTGAAAGCAACGAACATTTTACATTTTCATACCGCGACCTCACCACGTTCTGAATTTATTTTAGATCGTGGTGTGATCGTGGTCTAGTGGGACTGGGGCTTTAGCTGTATCAGATATTTTGTCAGTAGGGTTCTGATCTGAGACACTAAGGAATTTTGAGTGTGAGTCCAAGGAATTGTCAACTTTTGCCTGGCTAGTCCAATAGTGAAATGAAACAAATAAGATTGCTACATAATTTGATTATCAAAAGCAAACCATTAAAGGTCAAAGTTTGGCGCTCTGACAACACAGAGTCTTGGCTCAAGAAACTCCAAGCTGTAAAGGGCCCAAAAATGACTTAGTGTCAGTTAGTTTAAATTTTGTAGATTGTGACTATACATGTATCTATATTTGCCACATTGAAACTAAATTAAACTGATATTGATGCTTTAATTGAAGATGTGCAGATAAAGTACATACATGTAGATGCACATTAAAAACAAACTTTATTAGTTTCTAGACTGACATCAGCTTAATTTTCAATGAAGGCTAGCGCTATATACAATGATATACATGATTGTATATATAATATATCTAAATAATAAGTATGAACACAGATTGATTCATATATAATTGGATTACAATAAAAGAGGATTGAATTTATGTATATATGACCTATTTTGACATTTCAAGTGTTTTTATAACAGTTTATGGATTTGCCCTACCCTGATCAGAATTTAATCCTTAGATAAAAATTTATTGTGATTACAGTTAAAATAGCCTTTATAACTTTCTAAAAATCAATAGATATATCTATGTAGGAATGTTGTTAGGAAATTTGATTTTTGAGTGTAAAGAATACACAAAATGCATTCAAAACACTAGTGTTACTGGCTTTGTAGCTACATGTGTATGTTCAGGCCTCATTTCACCTTAGGGAACAGAAACAAAATAGCACAGTAAGGCGAAGGCTCTAAAGATCCTATTTACATGTATGTTCATGATTAAGAAATATATTATGATATATACTCAGATATTTATGCCCCTGCCACTAATGCTCCGTATCAAGATATTGAAAAATATAATGCCTACCCATGTTAAAATGAGCATACAGCATGGCATGAAAGAATTATTACCTGCTCTCGTCTCAAAGCCATGCCATCCGGCATGAGTATTAGGGAGAGACTGTCATAAAGATGATTGACGGAGGGAAGGAGGATTATTTGGTTTATCAAAGGGTTTTGTTTTTATTTTGCCCTAGTCTTGCAAAACTCTCTTGGTACAATGTATCTTTTTATGCATTGAATTTACCCTAGTCTTGCAAAACTCTCTTGGTACAATGTATCTTTTTATGCATTGAATTTGTCCAAGTCTACAATTGGTATATATTCATGACAGCTTAAGTCCATATTTTTATAAAGCCATTTAACAATTTTTGTCACATCAAAATTAAATCATACATTTGAATGTACAGGTTACTGATGTTTAAATTGTATTTGTGAAGAATTTAGACACAAAAACTTTAATATTTAAAAAATGTTGAACTTAGTAGGTCTCCATAAAAATAACTGTAATAATTTTTGTCAATTAACCATTGAATAGGAGAGTAAACCAATATTACTGACTATTGTACAAGTCTCTCCTTTTCAGAAGAAAAGTTTTGTTAGTAATTTTAAACAAGTATCAGTATATTTGAGTAGTTGATTACTTAGGACCATTCAGAAGTAAATTTACAGGGTGATAATTGATTAAGAATGTTGATGATTATCTGAACATTTTTACAAGCCTAATGTACATTATGAAAGTGTAGATCTCTGATCTTGATCTTCCATCAGATAAAAATAACTTTGTTAAACCTATAATGCTAGTAGATAATTTTTTTGGATTTTTACAGTTACATGTACAAGCAACAATGATAGATTTTAGCTGCCAATGTATGTGGACATACATTGGCAGCTAATGTATGTCCACATACATACATAATAATTTCTATTGCAGTATAAAAAAAAATCTTCATCCCTGAAATACTATTCTGATTACATTTGTGGTTTGAATTTAGAAAAATATTAATGTGAAATAGCAATACTATAGTATTCTGATTACATGTGGTTTAACTTTAGAAAAATATATGTTGTGAAATTGCAAAATGTTTCAGTTAAGTTAGGTTGAACTGTACATGTAGTCACTGTCTGATCTCATGGAACTATAATTAAATTATAAATTTGGTTAACCTACAGCCCAGACACATGAAAGTAAACCAAGTAATTTGCTACATTATACTAGTAATTAATATCAGCATGGCATACATATTAAATGCCTTAAATTACATAATAATTTAGTTTTCTCTTTAGAATTTCTATTGCAGTATAATGTGGTCTATATGTATAAAATAAAACAAGACATCACAGTAAGTGGCAGATCAGATCCAGGCCTTTCAAAAAGGGGGATGTCAAAACAAAAAGTAGTAGGCAATATTGGAAGCAAAAATAAACCACTCTTTTTGGCTTTAAAGAGGCCTGGTCTGTTGGTACATCAAAAAACATTTTTCAAAACCAGACAAAGCATGTTTATTATGTTTATTATAGGATTGAAATATAAAACTCCTAAATGTAATCGTTATTAATTTGTAACATTAGTAGTCAGTAGAAATCGATTTCTAAATAACATGCCAAATAATTAAATGCATTAATATATATCACAACTAATGAAATTCAGTTCTCATTGAAAAGCCCATTTCATTTCATCTCTTTTAAATGATTTTTTTTTAACACATAAATAAAAGGAAATGTTGATATATATACTTGTCTAGAAGATATGGTATAGCAGGTTATTTTCTTGCGGTGTAAATTTGTGCGGAAGGAACAAAATCACCAAAATAAATTCCGCCAATTTAAAAGTATGCATGCAATGGTATAGATTAAATCATTGAATAAATAATAGCTGCCAAAATATTCAATGAAAATCGCCAAATTTAACACTCACGAAAAATGACCTATGGTATGAGGTAATTTAAAACATCAATAAGACAGAAACCAAACAATAAAATAGGTGTACATCAATGAAACAGCAACCAAACAAGAAAATATGAGGTGTACATCAATGAGACAGCAACCAAACAGGAAAATATGAGGGTGTACACCAATGAGACAGCAACTAAACAAGAAAATATGAGGTGTACATCAATGAGACGGCAACCAAACAGGAAAATATGAGGTGAATACCAATGAGACAGCAACCAAACAAGAAAATATGAGGTGTACACCAATGAGACAGCAACTAAACAAGAAAATATGAGGTGTACACCAATGAGACAGCAACCAAACAAGAAAATATGAGGTGTACACCAATGAGACAGCAACCAAACAAGATATGAGGTGTACACCAATGAGACAGCAACTAAACAAGAAAATATGAGGTGTACATCAATGAGACGGCAACCAAACAAGAAAATATGAGGTGTACACCAATGAGACAGCAACCAAACAAGAAGATATGAGGTGTACACCAATGAGACAGCAACCAAATATCAGCTAAATCACCACTTACTAAGTTAGTCTAGTTGGATTTTTTTTAACAGAAAATATGAAAGACCTACCATCAATACTGAAATCCTTGTTTATAAGACAAACATACATGTAGTGAAAAATACACTCAGAGATAAGACCAAAGACATAAGAACCATAATCAAAATTCTTCACTTGGAAGTTGAATTAGACAGAAATCACTAAATAGTTTTTATTGCTAGCAGGTTTTGACTCTAACCATCTGAAATCATACATAAATTATTATTGTCGGTAAATCTTCAGGAAGTTTTTGGTTGTTTCCATGCATTAAGTACTTGTAAATTTGATATATATGACGTTCTTTGTCAACTTTACCTTAAAGTAAATTCTTCCTATGAGTTGTTTTTTATCATCATTAGATAATGCAGGTCACCACCACTTGTTGATGCACAGATTATGTAGATACATGTACAAATATAAAGATAGTCTTTAAAGTGTTATTACCACCTGTGTTTCCTTCCATAGGGCAGAGGGTTCAGTTTGAAGGAAATAAGAAATTTATTAAAAAAATTTTTTAGGCTTCATTGTATTTATTTAGTTGCTGATTATACTCTTATTACAATGTATATAATTATTTCACTAGACCCTTGATTTGCACAAACTTGGTTGTTATACCTCAAACCTGATATCAAGAGTGCTACCCTGGACTGTCCATCCTTTAGTTAGTCTTTCCTTCCCATTTTGGATTCCGCACCTTAACTTAAGTTTGCCTCATGCAAATTTTATGAAAATCTTACACAATGTTGAGAATCAAACTGGCAGACATAGTTTGAATTTGGGCAGTGATCAGAGTCACTCATTGTTCTTGTTATGCTAACTTGAAAAACTTGCAAATGTTCTGGTTTGACACACTTGACTTTAACATAAATTTATTCGTCAAAATTTTGTAAAACTCATACACATTGTGAAGAACTAAAACGCGCAGACAGAGTCCCAAATTAGGCGGTAAGTCACTAACTGTTCTAGGGATATGCCCCTTTATAACTTTGTAAATTTATTGCCTCATGCAAATTTGATTATTTACACAATGCTAAGAATCACAACACACAGACTGAGTACAAATTTTGGCAGTGTTTCTTTTACCGTTATAGAGTTGTGCCCCTTGACTTGGAAAATATCAAATTTTTCAGTTGCTGCAATCTAACTTACTCTTTTCTCATCCAAATTTTATAAAAAATCATACACAATGCTAATTAAGAACTACAATACGGAAAACAGAGTTTAAATTTGGGCAGTGCTTGAATCTTTTCTGTTTTAGAAATATGTCCCCTTTTAACTTTGAAAATTGCAAAGCTTGAGCAGGACATTTGTGTTACTCAGACAAATTTGAAAGTCTTCTTGGAATAGATTTAGATTAGTCAACTCTTGTCACCCTACTGTAAATCTTATTTTGTAATATCATAAGTTAGCACATTAATTCTTGTATTTGGAAGAGTTGTTCTGAGTTTCCAAAGTAAAAAGCTCCATTTGAAATGAATGTTATATACATGTATTGTACATATGCATCTAATAAATTTTGTCAATAGAATAAGATTTGTGTAGTTTTTTTTAAATACAGAAGAATAAAAAGTGTGCTTACATTGTATACATGTATAAAGAAATAAGATAAACATTGAAAGTATTTTACAGTGTTTTTCTTACATATTTCTAAACATATGTTTTAAAGGGTAAGGGGAATGACTTAATGAGTGGTGTTCTTAAAGATTTTAAGCTTGGTTGTACATGTACAATTGAATTTCACTGAAAGATAGTGAGAAAATCTATTACTAAAATAATGGTGGATAAAAATTAATGTGGTGTGGTCCTTCATAAAAAGACATGTTACAAAAACACTAATTTGAGAAAAAAAATATTCCAGTAAAAAAATAAACTTATACATGTATTGTCATACAGAATCTGGTTGTAAGGGGGATAACTCTTATTCAACTTTGAACTATGGAGGATTAAATGCATTTGTGTACATGCATGCATAATGCACAAATGAATATTGAACTGGAAATAAAATCCAAAATGAAAATACAATACTAAAAGTCTGCATGTACAACTGTTGCATAAGTACATGTAGTTGGAATAACTACAGTATGTATAATGAGTAATACAGTTAATAAATATTTTTGTTTTATATAGGTGCTCAAGGCTGGGAGCAGGCAGTTACCCCAGAAGGTGCTATATATTATATTGAGTGAGTATTACAGTGAATAATGGATTTTCAAATATTTTATTTATAATGGAACTGTCTCATTGTATACAATATTTACAGGTGGGTAGTTTTAATGAAAATGAAGTTGAGTATACTCTTATATAATTTTGAATTTCAGTGCCGAGTATTAAATGCCAATTAAATTTCAAAGGATTTTGATCAAACGTTATTTTAAGAAGTAAACTTCTCTCTGTTTAGAAAATCAGTTTACCTGCTTGTCATTTAAGAACTTAAGATATCTGTTGACCAACTTGGTGCAAGTTAAGGTGTTGGTTGTCTGAAGAATAATAATGACAAACGTTGACGATTTAGTGTTTTTATGTGTCATTATAAAAAAGGCCAAATTTAAGGGATCTCCATGATTGTTTATGATTGAATACCGCCATCTTTAACATATATGGGTGATCCCTGATAAGTAAAACTGTAGTAGGGAGTTATTCGTGATTTAGAAAGTTCTGTTTTTTAATGGTTTCAATTCTATAACTGATTTTGAATGTTCTTCTTTCATTTATTATCCATCAAGTTTATCACATGTGTAAATGTAAATTTATGTAAATTAAAAATATAAAGTAAGCTTTTTATTCATCTTCATGAATTAATCATAGTGAAAGCAATGCATGTTTCTGTTAGGTATCCTCTTTTGATTTGACAGCTTGAAGTTGTCTCTACCAATAAGCAAAATTTATTAAAGTCAAGTCTTCAAAAATAAAATTCAACATAGAATTAGAGCCCTGTGCATAAGGTTTAGATTTGTGATTCATACTTTGTTTACTTCTTTTTCAAAGACCTTTGCAGTTTGAATTAAATTTTAGGTACAAGTAAAAGGTTTTGCAGTAGAAAATAAACAAAAAGTACCAAAAAATTGTAACAAATTAGTAACATTGTTTGTACATATAACAATTAAGATATATTAAGATATATATATATGTGGACCTCCCCAAACGAAAGCTTATTTTTATAAGCTAGAGTTAGAGGAGTGGATAAGGTCTCTGCGCAATGCTAGGCGGTGTTGTCGTAGAAGTTAGAAACAAAAAGTACAGGTTCCTCTGGGAGGAATTCACGAATCAAATCTACTCTAACTTCATTAGGCCATAAAAAAGAATAGGTCTGTTTGCCCAAACCCTACCTACCCAGAAAAAAGCTGCCTACTCAAATTCTTTTATTGTCCTGATTTGAAGAAGTTTTTTTTTTATCAGATAGGCATGAAGACTAATGAACATCTGATACTTCAATTTCTTTAAAAAAAGAAAAAAAAAAGAAAATGCCTACTTACCTACCCACTATCTCAACCTTTGGGTAGGGTTTGGGCAAACCAAAATATTTTTAATTGTGGCCTTAGGTTGATTTTCTAGGCACTTTATATATGTGAATATATATACATTATGTACACAGCCATGTATCACCATCATTGATGGCGATCCGATGGATACATCTGTTGTAGGGTTGTCACTGACTCAGACGTACTTATATATATATTATATATATTAAAATTTAAAATTCGCAGACTACATTTTACATCAAATAATAACAGTTCATTAAAATATTGTCATATTATATATATTATATGTATAATATATAGCTGTGAAATGTCTGGTATTATTGTAAGTTTAAAACAAGCTAAGCTAAGATCAAAAATGTTTGTTGACATTGAAACTGAGAGGAACTATAAATTATACTTTGTTTTAAAAAAGAACCAAACAAATTTTGTTCTTAAACAAATCAAACATCAGGAAGATTTATTACAATCACTTTTAAAGATAATAAATTAGATAAAACTATTCCTTCCTCTTGAGTTTATGGTAATTATTTTCAATCATTGTCAATTGTCCCTTAGAAAGGCCTTCCTGTTATAATGACAATTGTATTAAAATCAACAGGTCCAATTATTTGGCCAATGAATTGATACACAATGCTTGGGTCTATCATCTTCATTCAAAATTTTATTTTTAAGATCAATTCTTTCATGTCTTTATACTTATAATTTTTCTCTCCAGTACAAGAATAAAAGTTTGTAATTAGAGTTATTGCCCTTTGTACAGTGGTTGTATGATTTGTATCTCCACTTTTTTTAAAAATCCTAAATTATTATGTAATTGAAGGGCAAATAGATTATTTAAATTTGAAGATAAGTTGTGCACCGATGTTTACCAACTTGAGAAAAAGTTATTTATTACTGAACCAGCTATGAAGTGAAAAGGAAATAAAATATCTGGTTTCCTTTACAAATATGAAAAAAGATATGTTAATTAGCTTGATTGACGTGAGAAACTTATTTACATAACAATAAAAACAAACGTAAAAATATAATACCATATTTAAAGTTTAGATGATCACTAAGTTATTATCTCTCATGGAATTATGTTAACAATTGTTTATTGTGAATGTGTATCTGCTAGTTAAATAGCTTAACCCAGGTGTATGACAGTTCTTGGGGCTGTAAACGGGATAACTGTGAAATGTTATAATCGAATGAAGACAGTTACTGTGACATCTTTTGTGGGAAGTTTAGTTTGTTACTGGTTTGGTGAGTTATAAAAAGTTAAGATTCAGACTTTGATTATTACGGCTCTGTTTGAATGATGAATGAGGTTTTGTTAAGCGAAGATTTCAATTTAAATTTGTTTGGATAAAATTGATTTATTTCATTTTGAACCCATTTTGTACCAAATTTAGAATGACGAATTGGGAGTTTTAGATTAGTGGAGAGTTTGTCAATGAACAGTTGACTTTATTGCATGCTTGGAAATATAAAATTGGATATCTATCGTGACCTCGCGACTTTTTGAAAAATATTTACTGGATGGTAAGTTCATTTTACCCAATTTGAACCTGTAAACTTATCTATTTACATAAAAAACATTTAAATAGTTAATGATAATAAATATCTTAAAACTTCAAAGAAAAATTTAAAGCATTTAAATGCACATTAAAATGGGGACTTTTTAAAAGTTCAAACCTTGACATAAACTGATAAATATTTTAAAGTGGAAATTTTAAGATGTGATACATATTATTTGTGTGAAGAAGTGATGATCTATTCTTAATATTTTTATGTATGGTCCATTTGAAATGACTTCTGTTGCTTAAATTGAAATACAAAATTTTAAATATTTTTTAAGTTGCTTGAAAGCAAATTGATCTTGAATTTATAAGACATTTTATGTATTATGATAATAGCTGTCTACGGATGAACATTGAAATTAGGTAAAATATTAGAAATTTTCATAGCTTTCATTCTTATGAGAGAAAAAAATATATATAATTTATGAATAGTTTCAGTGTTTCCCTCTAGAATTTCTATTGGGATGATGAGAATAGAATGAAGAACTGTTGTAAGATTAAAAGAGTATAAATGAAATTATTTCATCAATGCATATATATGCAATTGCTTATTTAACAACTCCCTGGTATACAAGTTTTTTAAAAATTTTGCTTTTTAAAAGTCATATGGTCAATATGTTTTATTTATCTTTACCCAAATGAAGGTTGAAATGTAATTTTTTATAATATATGCTTGGATTAAAACAATTGTTTACCTGTAGGACAATCAAGAAAAAAATGTCTTTCATTCACTGTTTACAGGTTGATACATATCTTTATTAGGTTGTACTACATTGTTCTTACAAGGATTTTGAATGTCATTGATTAAATTGATATAAATCCAAAATACCTGTCCTCCCACACCTGTAAATACTTTGAATCATAAATGAATAAGTAGTAATGGCTGATTTACAAAGGTATAGTACACATAAAATTAAGTAAAGATGAAAGTTGGATTTAACTTCCATTTTACAAATGGCAGTAATTTAACAGGAACATATTGTTTGATTATATATGTGAAATATATATTAGGTGTGGGGGGATTCAGAACTGCAAAGTTTGTAGTTAAAGAAAGGATAATCACCAGTAAATAGTGACAGTAATAGTTCTTATGTTTGTTACAAAGCTTCTTGTTTCAATTGTCATTTTCCAGTCATCTCACTCATTTGGAGGCAACATAGGAGGCATAGTGCATTGTTCTCTCCCCTTGCTTCAGAGCAAAAAAAAAAGTCTCAAATGTTTTTCTAGATGACCGTCTTTTTTGGCATATATATGGGCCATCTTTGCTCTCAGAAATGTAGCAACGTTATGCTATTTGAGATATTTCATATATTGTTAGCTGTAGTTTCTACAAATAGTTATGATAACAGTGATATTGTTTGGCTCAAAAAACAGCCGAAATTCGGCCTTTTCCCCTAGAGAAAATTCCCAATTACTGAAAAAAATGGCTTAAAATTCCTCCCAAAAAGTTTAACATTTTCCCCAAACAGTGATGGCATTGGTAGTAATGTTTGTAAATATCGTATTCATGTTATCATTTTGATATTAGAAAGCACTTTTGAGATCCGGTTTTCTGATCAGAATCATCATGGTGTTTGTAACACATGTAGTTTTCAATGCATTGTAAGTACCATCATTGCTTCTGTTTCTTTCCCCTCTCCGAAAGTATCTTTCAGGTTGAAAATGTCTGACAACCAAAATATACATGAAAAAACAGTGCAAAAAGACAGCAAAGGTCAGGAAAAAATCGGAGATGTGTTCAGAATGAAATATACAAATTTCCCAATTTCAATAAAAAATATGCATTTTTCCCAATAAAAAACGGTAGAGGTAGTTTTGAAAAAAGACAACAATATCACTGGATAAAGTCTTCTGTGCAATATATAGGGAAGTAAAATCGCTCCAGCATGTTCCTTAATGAACCAGCTTAATGTACATTTTTTAGGACCAGATATTCTTTCTTGGAAGTGAATTGTTTTATCAGAACAGATTAAGTGCATATATTATTTGAAAGTACAAATGTATGAGCAATAAATTAAAATCAGATTTCCTAAAATCTAAGCCTATATTTGTACCTGCTGAGTTTTAATCACTTGAAAGTAATAAATGTTCTAAATGTCCTGACATTTTGTATGTGTATATAGAAAGAGGCTAGTGTCAGTTACTCAGGACATGTAAAAAAAGAGACAGACTTACATGCAAATTTTAAATTTTCCCGTAATATACCACCTGTTTACCTCAAAATTAGCAAGAACTTCATATTAATCTTACATTAATGTCAGTAAATGGCAAAGATAAATTAATGAAATAAACCTTAATAGTTTCATTCATAAAATTTGAATATGAGAGTAATTTAATTCTAAACACACAAAAAATTGAATGTTGTGTCATGATTTTAGTTTATGTGTCTAGCTTTAGAACACTTGTCAACATTGAAGATTTGATTTATTGTTGTTCAATGATAATGTCCTTAAAACATCAAAATTTTAGATAAATTTCAATGTTTCCTTTGTCAACATTACTTTTCTAAACATTTACATTTTAAATGTTGATCTTTTTAGAGTCCAAACCTAAAAACCCAAACATGTACATGTAAAACCTGTAAAGACACTCAGAAACTTATTGGTCAATATTTGCTTGCTCAAGTTGATCTTTCTTCTTATCAGGAAATTAACTGCTAAAAGAAGATCAAGGGATTAACTGTTCAAACAGGGTAAACAATCATTTACATAAGGGGTACTGAATGAGCTTCATTCACATTTTATATTTTAAGTGGATTATAAACTATAACAGTGTACTTTTTGTGAAAAATCAGTGCTACCAGTTGCCTTAGACCCGTATGCAGGGTTATGATAATCATAATTGATTGTTATATTGCTATATATCAACATGTTTGATGAACAAAATAAGATCAACATGAACCTTTTTATAGGCAAATAATTGAAACAATAAAGGAGTAGGGGCAATAAGGAGGCCCTTATTTGGCCCAAAAATTACTGCAAATTTAAAAGTTATAATACATATTTTTTGATTACTGTACAATATCTATGGTACAAGGTATTCAGAAAAACAAAACAATTTTGGACATTGAACAGGTTACCATGGCAACAAATGACTTAATTTGCATATTTTGTAAAATTTCGTGATTTTCTTTGTTTTTCATCAAATTTTTAAGTATATTTTAGATTGAAAAAGTATGTGCGCACCCAAGAAACAACTTTATATTTAGTGAGATTTTGTCAATAGTTATAATAAAGCTTCTGTTAAATTATTTTTTTATTTCTTGGCTGCGCACGATGTTTCCACAACAGAATTAAAGATAGAAAACTGCATAAATTCTGTATTTTTCATCATTTTTGTGAAAACAGTACATATTATGACGTAATTGTGACATCATCACATAACAATCTTAATGTTTTTCATTGATATTTCTTGACCCTATGGATTTCTAAACATTATGTGCCAACTTGAGAAAGTTATCAAACATTTTATTTTCTTGGGCCAAAACCAGGCCTTAATGCCCCATCTCCTTATCTTACTGTTTTCTCAATTTACTAAAACAATATGCTGGTTTACTTCCCCCTTTACTGTAAGTGTCAACTAGTTAACTTAATCATCCACCACCCCAGACAGTCTGTGACCTTTCAATTTCATAAGGTAACAAATTGATGGTTGTGAAATAATAGTCAAGTAGATTAAGTCAAAGGGTAATAATGATTTCATTTGGGGTATATTATTTGGGTCCACACAGCAGTTGAATAATCTTTTATCATTTGATCAGCTTGATTATATGTTATATGGTGCAAAACACAATATGCTTAAATTATAAGCCAACAGCCAAGACAAGACTGCAACAGTAAGTCAAGTTGCATTAGCTAGGTCATATCAGATTCCCCCAAATAACATTTTATATAAAAATAAGCACACAGTGATATTGTTGTCTTTTTTCAAAACTACCTCTACCGTTTTTTATTGGGAAAAATGTATATTTTTCATTGAAATTGGGAAATTTGTATATTTTATTCTAAACACATCTCTGATTTTTTGGTGACCTTTGCTGTCTTTTTTGCACTGTTTTTTCATGTATAATTTGGTTGTCAGACATTATCAACCTGAAAAGTACTTTTTGGAGAGGGGAAAGAAACAGAAGCAATGATGGTACTTACTGCATTGAAAACTACATCTGTTACAAACACCATGATGATTTTGATCAGAAAACCGGATCTCAAAAGTGCTTTCTAATATCAAAATAATAACATGAATACGATATTTACAAACATTACTACCAATGCCATCACTGTTTGGGGAAAATGTAAAACTTTTTGGGAGGAATTTTAAGCCATTTTTTTTAGTAATTGGGAATTTTCTCTAGGGGAAAAGGCCGAATTTCGGCTGTAATTTGAGGCAAACAATATCACTGGCACAATACAATGTATGCAAGGATATAGACATTTCACTAGACAGTCTTTACCCAAAAGAGTTGTGGTGAAATTTTGACATTTTTAAACAGCCATAATAAATTTTTATTTTGAATTGATAGTGATTGGTGTGGTTATATGCATTGATATTTAGCATTATGAAATAATTAATTATTGAGAAATACAAATATACCTTTATGAAGGGTACTTTAGTTGTCGGTAGAAAAAACCTCAATTGAAATGTTTTTTATTTTCATTTCGGGACTCATATTACCCGACTATACTGTATGTTTTATTTCTCTTTGTTGAAGGCTGTAAGGGTTGGTAATAACTACTAGCATCCACTTCTTTTGAACTTTGTGGGTACTTATGTCTCATTGGCAATCTTAGCACATCTCCTTATTTTTATATCATTTATAAATAGCATTCTGAAACCCAATTATATTTGTTACAATGGTTTGACAACATAACTTGGGGGTAGATCAATAGAAGTTTACAGTTTATAGAATGTTAATACAAGTTTTGTTAAACTAACTTATTGATCACGTCATTAAGCAATAATGATGCCTCATTAAATTTAATATCTTTCCTCATCTGACCCTAAGCAGAGTAGCTGCAAAATGATTTAATTGTTTCTTGATTGTTTTCATGATTTTGTTGGTCAATTGAAATGTATTAAACCACAAATATTTAATATTCCTGCAATCAGTCAACCATTGTACAAATAACACTTCAACATGCAATACCATATACAAATACAGTCTCAAGTTATCTTGCTTCTCTGTGATATACTGAAATGTACACTGGCATCCACCAGAGATGTGCACTTCTTTGTGGAGCAATTAATTTGTAATGTTTAAATTGCTTATCCATGGAACAGTTGAATAATTTGGTTCATTTCATGGTCCAAGTCCAAATCACAAAATTCTTGAAATCTTTTTTCTCTGATGGTCCTTGAAGAAAATCCTGCTGTTTCTCACTACTATTTTTATTGCAAAAACCAAAATTTTGTGTGAGTCCTTTGCCATTTTTTTTTTCTCAGTAAAATCCTTCAGATCACCTCTTTTCCGGAAGTCTGAAGTCATGTCTATTTCTTTGAAAATCAAAGATAAAAAATAAAAGAAAAAGTAACTAATTAGAATAAAGAATAATAACTATACTTTTATTATAACAATATACATGTTTGTACATTGTTGCTTCGAAAAAACAAATTCCTGGTATGCTGAAATGTTAAACATTTGACCAATTAGTCAGTTGAATTACTATGATGCTACTGTTATTTGGTATTGAACATTTGTCTGAATGGTGACAATTACAATCATGTTACAAGTTATATTTATCCTGAGTATGAAAACCACACATACATGTAATAAAATTCCAGAACACTTTATTTGAGGAGCTACATGTAAGGAAGTCTTTCCTTGGGGCATTTTTGTTGACAAATAGTGTCCAGGTCAGAACATGATGTCCTTTTCTGTATACAGAGAAAACAACAATGATTTAATGGACAATTAGTTACCTGCTATCAGGGTGATAATAGTGCTATTGCAGGGCGATAATTGATTTATCAGACTACTAATGGATGGTGTGATAAGGTGTCTAGTCAGTGTTTGAATACATGAAGCATGTAATTGAAATGGCAATAGTAGAATATGTCGACTAATTTGATTGCCTGTAAAAGAGATACATGTAGTGAATGATTTATAAACTTAATTATAAAGGGCAATATGCACAAGTAAGTTAATTAGGATTTATGAGTTGTACCTGAACAGGTATATATTTGAAAAGTTTGGATAAGTCAGTGCACATGGTAAGTTAATAACTTATTTCTGGAAGTACTTTGAATTTTTATTGACTTGTTAAGGATAAAACAGTCAGGTTTTTGAAGATTCTGGAAAGTGCAGTTAAGGGCATACGATACAGTTTTGAACCTGTATTTACAAGTTGATGAAAATTTGCATATAGGCTATTTTTTACCTGATTAAATCAAATATGTCATAAAAAATATACCTTCATGTGCTACTTTTTGAGTAAAATGAGGTCGAAATTTTGTATATTTGCTCAAAATTCAGATTTGTGTCCGTATTTTCTTTTTCGAAAGAACGACGTAACTTTTTTGCTTTAAAAGATAAACACAAATTATTTTTGGTTAAATAATCGGTAATTTCTGTATTTTATAAGTATCATTGAAAATTATGTAATTTTTATTCCGAAATAACTCTATATTTATCAAATGTTCATGAATAGAGGAAAAAACGTCATTTTTTGCTGCATGTTTATCAAAATTAAAAAAATTGCGCTATTTACAGTTTTATAAAATTTGGGTCACATAATCTCCTTGCAAAATGAAACAAATTGCTGTTTTAAAAAATAGGGGTCCATGCACTCGTTTTCAAATTAAATCAGTTTGAATGATAAAAATCAGTCGAAAAATGCACCTTTTCCCGATATGTCATAGTTTGACGTCGCGAAAATAACATTTTACGTTAGCAACGTCATTACCATCCCTGTAACTGTATCGTATGCCCTTAAGCTGGAATGCTATTCAGGATATTTTCACTGCCTAATGTTAAATGAATTGATGAATAGGACTAATGTTTTGTTATTTTTTTCAACTACGAAAATCCAGATGTTGAACATGTTGGGTGTCTGAATTCAAGAAAAGATAGATTAACAATCTCAATCTAATCCTAATTGTATGACTGCCAAATACAGGATATAGAAATAGACATAAGACAACAGATGTCAGTAAGATACATTTAATTGTCCTTGCAATGGTGTCCAGTGGCAAATATTACACTAAAAGATAACATGGAAATAACATAATTTGTATTAAACCTGGAAAAGTAGCAAATTCGTTTGTAAGTCTTTGCCTTGACTTGGTCTTGAATGGTACACAAAACCTTGGGTATCAATTGAGACACTTATCAAAAGACTTGAAAAAATGGTACATTGGAAGATGTCATGAAATAGCCATTATAAATCTTTTTATACAGGTTTCTGTAACTTGGTACACACAATTGTATAGTCAGAGTTAAGTAACAGAGAATTGTATGATAGAAATGTTTTAATAGTTAAAACATTTTTGGATCATTAGCAAGAAATAGGACAAATAATAACTTTTATAAAGTATGAACTCTTGAGTTGACAAAATGCTGGTAATTTGAAAAATGTGATTAAATAATTATTCAAGTATTTAAATTGACAATTTGTGGTATTATTTCATTTGAAATAAACCAATTGGTCTACTAATAAACAAATTATTGCTGAACTGGATTTCTCAGGACAAAAGTACAACATGGATTTTTATCTTGTCTTTATTGTTGTATGGTTGAATAGGAAGAATGATTTTCTGATTAAATTCCTGTGGGTTTTGTTCTTGTATTTAACGGGTTACAATATGTATGGTTGTAAGAGTACTTGTAGTAACATTATGTTGTTCCATGTCCTAGTAAAACAACAATGATAAATAATTGTTTAAAGAAAGGTTTTCTTATAGACTATTTGTATGTGGCTATATATATAATATAAAAAAGAATATATAAAAACGAAGATGTGGTATGATTGCCAATGAGACAACTATCCACAAAAGACCAAAATGACACAGACATTCACAACTATAGGTCACCATACGCTAAGTTCATTAGATAAGTGGCATTGAACAAATGTTAGCTGTTTTATAGGTTACTAATACAATCATGCTTAAGAATCTTTGACATATGAAATTGCATAGTATGTCAACATGAAGTGTTCATAGCTTTGCATGAAGGGTGGTCAATATAATATTATGCAGATGGATCTATGAACATAAAAATCTTAAGTGATATAAGTCAATGTGTCTATAATGCAATTTGTCAACGTCTAGAAAGCTGTGATTGTGAACCAATTTAACAGATATTATCAATGATCTACTATTCACACCAAATTCACTCAATGACAGAAGAAAATTTCTAAGATACAAAAGATAATCCACTAAGGAGGTGATTTACATACAAATTTAAAGGTGATAGGGATCTTGAATTATAGTATGAGTTTTGCTCATTGTTTAAGGGCATACCGTGACCTGTTATTGTTCACGTCCTAAACAGTATCTCTTTGTCAATCATACCCCATCTCCTTAGCTTTTGTTCATTACAATTAGTGTTGGTACTTTCTGGGAATATATTATACCTTGAGTTGTAGAGATGAAGGTATTGTAAAAGTTCTCTTTCCGAAAGGTTAAGTTATAAGTAACCATGACTCGATAGACCATTATAGAATATCTGCCTCAAAATGACCTTAGATATGACCATCATATGTCATTGAGACAAGCTGACCTTTCCTTTTGAGGTTTCACCATGACCTATTAATGAAAATGAATTAACATGTCATGGAGATCCCATTAAAAAATACATGGAACCCAGGGTTGCACTTATAAATCTCAAATATGGGTGGGTGTCAAATATTTTGTTAAGTAATCAAGTTGAATTATTGAAATAGCCTTTAAAGGTTGTTACCTGTTTTTAAAAGTGTCTTTTCTTGCCACAATGCATGTTTTAATGAAGCATTGCTCAGAGCTATTGGGTGCCACTAAGTGGAATAGGAATGTAAACTCTTCAAGGAGTCATAAGTTATAACTCCTGTTTTATATGCAGTTTCTCTTGCTCAATTTTTTTTTTTATGTACATACATATAAATCTTTACTTAAATAATTTTAGTGTGTGGTATATCTTTCAGGTTGATGAAATACATAAACTATACCATTATATACCTGTCTGACCTTTAAGATTAAATATAAATGAAAACACACCTAGAAAACAATTACATGTAAAACATAATGTTGAAATGTGTTTTGACAGACATAATATATGTCTGACAATTGAAAGAAAGAAAAGGTATATCAATTTACTTAATATAGACTGAAATAGACTGTAAAAGTCACTCACATGTCTAAAATGGCATTTACTTTTTTTTGTCTCTAATCCAAATAAACAATGTGTGACATAGGTATAAACTTTGAAGAAACAAGTACAATTTAATTCAGTAGTATGGGAATGGGTTAACGGTCTTTCCTTACAAACATTGTGTTAAGTATGGATTATAAGGTTAACGGATTAAATTAATAGAATTATAATTATTTTACGAAATTGTTTTCCTAAGGTATTTACATTGTTGAAATAACTATCTAGAATTCTTCAAAGGTGTCCGATAATTTTTTGGTTTAACAGGTAAGGCATGTAAATATTTAGAAATTTTTCATCTATTTTATCAAAATACTAAATGGTAATCAGAAATAAACTGCTAATAGAAGGTATATAATTAAGATACCGTTGTCAGAACTTACATGACATATTATTATTTGAATTAGAACACATAGCAGTTTGCATCAAATAATGGCAAAAGGCTTTTAACTTTAACAGCGACTGTATTTTTTTTGTTTTTTTTAGGTAAGATATTTTCCAACATGTACACTACATATAAATATTTTATTGATATTTATAATTTTAATAGATTTTAATTTCAAACATTATGTATAATATCATTTTTTTTTTTTTTTTTAAATTTCAGTCATAATACTCAAATAACAACATTTGAACATCCTGTTACTCGTAAACCTTCCAACCATGCTTCAAATAAAACAAGGTAAGTTTTGTAAAGCATAGAAAAACAAAGGATATAGGTATTCATCCATGACACAAAATCGGTATGCATGCACAACAAAAACTCAAAAAGCAAAGGAGTAGCACTTCTATTGCTGTTCTTCATCTCAAAGTCACAGTGAGGCCTTCAACACTAAGCAAATAAAAAAAATCGCCTAACTGCAAGTTTAAGAAAGCCCCTAGCACTGGTTGAGCGGAATTATTTGCAAAATAATTTTAGGTAGACTTTTTAAGATGTATGTAACACCACCAAATTGGGTGTTGATATTAAGTTAAAGTCTCAGGGGTTGAAGTCATAAAACTTTGCTCAGTGCTCGGAGCACAAAAATCATGCTCGAAACATGAAATCCAGCAATTTGATTGGTTGATTTTCGAGTCTGAGTACAAAAATCATGCTCGAAAGTTTTATGACCGCGAGGCCAGGTAACCATTATACCAACTTGCTGGTTCTCTTGTCAAAAATGTGTGCTAACAGAGATATAAAAGCTAGGACAGTCAGACAGTAAGTCAGTCATTATATTATGATAACATTTGTTGCATTAAAAGTGATAATTAATATCCACAAACATAGCTGAATTGCAGTATCATCATGGATCTATCCAAAATGGTCCTTTTCTTGAACATACGTAAAACTAAATCAGGGGGGATCCAGCCATTTTAAAAAGGGGGTTCCAACTATATGTCCCCATTCAAATGCATTGATCGCCCTAAAAAAAGGGGTTCCAACCCACGGACCCCCCCCTGGATCCGCCAATGTTAATCTGCATGTTAAAAGATCTCTTAAATTTTGAGTCTGAATATCTTGTTTTGATTGATATTCTGACAATAAATTGTCTCATTCCGATTAGACCTTATACTAGCCTTTATCTATTCATTCATTTAAAAGTACATTGCATTTCATTACCATAATTATACATTCACAATTGAAATTCTGTATGACAACATAGGTATCCATTACTCTGAAGAAACTAACAATTGATGTTAAGTTTCAAAGCTTTAAACTTCTCAAGATATAGTTTTAAGTTCACACTTTATTGATTTAAATGCATGGGGTATCATTGAAAGAATCCAGTATCTCTGGGAAACTTTCTCAAATAATCAAAAAGGGGTGTCACTAACCAGGTATTGGATTGCCAACGTTTTGTATTGTATGTTCATGTTCAATTATCATGTTTTAGAAAATACCATAAAATGGCAACAAATAAAAACTTAACAAATGTGTATCAGTGGGAAATCACGGTTTAATGATTGATCTTTTATTAACAGTAAATAGCTGATAAAATGTGAACAAATAAAATGAAGGGGGACATTACCACCAGATAACAATGTATACCTATGTGTTCGATTTATTGAGGTTTATTCCTGTCCTGAAATGAAATAATTTTAAATTCAGACATGACTTTGTTTATATTATGAAGTTGTGTTATATTTTTAGCTTCATTGTTGTGATTTTATAATGTTTTGGAAAGTAATTATGATAGTGTGGTAAGAAAGGTCTAATATGGGATTTGATCACTTATTTGGAAGTTGCCTGTTGTGGTAAGCAAAACCATTCATAACATATATATATTTATAGTTCATGTACAAAACATGTATGACAGCGTGGACTGGGTTATTCGGTGCTATTGACATTTCTATGTTTTCATTAGCATTTATAAGTGATCAGGAAAAACTGAACACTTTTTTCCCTAACTATCATTTATCAAGTCTTTTCTTTTAAAAAGATGATTAACGAGTTATTTTGATTTTAATTGTTGACTAATTAAGTATCTTAGAAAGGGTTGTTTCCCAAACTTGCTTAATCGATCATTTACACAGCATATTCAGAAATAAATGCAAATGCAAATGCAAAATAATTTGAAGATATGGGGACAGTCTACCCTCTTACTCACTACTATATACGGTATTCAAGTAAACAGTAAACACAGATGCGGAATTTAACATTTGTTGATTTTAGGATTGAATTGGTTTATATCAACATTGTGTTGACCTGTCCTTATCAGTGGAGTCATTATTCATAAACATCTCCAGATATACACAAGTACATACAGATGTTATAAAAAACTTTATTGCACCAATTTGACAGATGCATAAACAAGTATTTGACATAGAAATGGTGACATACTGTTGTATTACATCAGTCAGACTGTTATAGTGATGTTTTATCTACAGATTTTATCACTAATAGTGTCTGTCATGGTACTGATCAATCAATGTATAGGTAATCCCATTCACAACCTGTCAAAATTATTATACACTTGATTAGGTTAAACTTCTCAAATAAATTCAAAAGTGTGTGTTTACTTTAGTTTAAATACACAAACTGTATCGATCTGTGGTGAATTTTAAAAATTCTAGCGTCTCTTAAACCGAAGACACAAAAGAAAGATGTAAATTTTAAATATAGAAGAAAAGTATAAAAAATTGCATGCACATTAGATAAATTTCCAAATGTATAAAGTCAATACTGAAATTATTATATGGGTCATTTTCAAAAAATGTCGAATTTTGAAATTGAAAAATTTATTAAAAGTTACTTATTCAAACAACCCGCTACATAAGCAAATCAAAACAAACAGTACTTTAAGAACAACATTTTAAAAGATGCAATCTTAATGATGTCATACAAGAACATCTTGAAACATTTTTTGATTGGTGGTACAATATTTTGTCTATCCTGTTACCATTTTCAAAAGAAATTTTGGGTTATTAAGAAAAGGTTTAGATAAAATGTTAAGCTTGTTTTACGTTACCAATTAGATGGTTTTCAAGAGAATAAACTTCTATATATATTCATTCTGTAAAATAATAGATTATCTGCCAATTTTCTAGGTTGTACGGAAAAATGGCTCTTAAAATTGGTTTTCAAAGGTTGTAAAAATTACCACCAGTAATGCAAGTCTAAGATAGCAGTTTATATTGTTCGGCCTTTTTTCACCCTTTCAAATGAACCCAACATCAAGTAAATCCCTCATAAGTTAATTTACTTTTCTCTTTATTTCGTTGGTAACAGGAACGTACGTTTCTGATATATTACTATATAAAAGTCTATCCTGTTACCTTTTTGTCTATCCTGTTACCGATATCAGTATTGCACCTGCAAATGCTTAATTGGGAAGATTAAGACGTTATAACCTTAAGATGGGTTCAAACAATGAAATATTTCATTTGTTTCCCACCTACATGTTAAGATAAAAAAAATTAACGACGTTTTTGTCTACAATTGTCTATCCTGTTACTGTAACCATAGCAACCATAGTAACAGTATAGACATAACAGGATAGACAAATTTCTTCGTTTTTGATTGCTGTTGTGAAATAACTACTCCTTTGGTGAAGTGATTATGGTTTTCTATTGTGAATTTGGTTTCCAACACGTTATTGCACTTTTTACAACCATACTGTTAGTGTAATTAATCAAAATGGTTGGTAACAGCATAGACATAAAAAAAAGTACGCTCTATTTTTTTCACTAAATGTCTTGAAATTTCTTTTCTCTACACTGTCGTTCAAGAAACGAGGCGTTTTAATGTAAAGATTACTTTGCATTTTCGAAATCAACACTGACTGATTCAATATTCATAGGGAGAATAATTTAACGACTGATTTTAGTAGCGGTAACAAGATAGACATGAACCTCCTGTACGCTGATTGAATTTAGTTTGTAGATAATCTGTTACATACAATGATAAAGAAGCTACGATTTTTCGTTAGAATTATAATTAACGTTCTTAAAAAGTCCCTTTTGCAGATATCAAGGCGATCAGAAAGTCGGAAAAAAATCATTTGAAATGTGTTTTTCTGACAATGTACGCACACAAATACCCCCCAAATCGGACTTAAATGCAGTTTAATCTTATCAAAATAGATGTAAGGTGTGTTTATTATTAGTGTTCTGAATCACAAATCCGACAAGCTTTCATTTAAACCATTACAACTGAAATTTCCATTAGAAATAAAAAATTAAGCATGGGTGTACTGAAAATTGGACATTTTTTGAAAATGACCCATATATATATAATAATTCTTTATTTGCAAAACAGACAAAAACCAATTTTGGTTATGGCAAATACATTGACAAAACAAAACATGATCAAACATAATGTAAACTCGACAATATTATAAGAGATATGATAAAAATTTGCAATGCTTTTTATTGCAATAAGAATTTGCATTCTGATATCCAATACATATATATCTTCATCATCATCTGCATGCAGAATTTCTCTAACAAATGAGATGAGATTGCTGATAAATATTTAAACCTTAAAAGTCGTAAAGCAGTCTTAAATTTGCCGACTGTAATCTTATACTTTGCAAATCATTTTCTCCCTGTGTTGAAGACCCATTGGTGGCCATCACCTTTGACTGTTTTCTGTTCGTTGGTTGGATTGTCTTTTACTGTGACTTTCCCCAAGTCCATCTCTTAATTTCAAATTATTCCCAAAAAGCTTTATGCATACCGCCACATTTGTTAAAATTAAAGCAAATTCAAATTTTAGCTGGTATAAGTAAGAATATTGTTTTGTTTGATGGTACTTACTATAAGGGTGTAGAACGACCTTGAATACACATGAAGGTCTGGCGCAGTGATTTTGTTTGAAAGGAATTTTTATAAAATATATATACATAGATAACAAAAGTATTAATATTTACATTATAAACACATTAAAATAAGATATTGTTTTAAATTCAAATAGAAAAAATGTTTGTGCAATTTACTAGCAATTCCTCTTTTCAGAATGTAAGTTATGTCATTAGTTGGAATTTCCATGGTTTAGGATGATTTTGACCAATCACAAAGTTTTGATTTACACTACTGAATATATTACCCAGTGTACAATAAATTCCAAAAAGGCAAATTATGAAAAACTAATATGTATATATTTTTTTCTATTCCAGTTCATCTTCCTCACCCCCACGAACACCAACCAGTCCCACCACACAAGAGGTATGTATAAAGGCTTGGTCGGATAGATTCAGGATCGTTTGATTTTAAGAGACCTCAGAAAAGAATCAATTCTATTTATATAAATTACTATAACTGAACATTATGTGTAAATCATTTGAAATTTGACTCGGAATCAATTTAGAAGTTTGGAACATATCCTGTTTTATTGTATGAATATTGATCAGAGTAATGTTTCAAGGAATCATTAAACATTTATATATATCAACTGACCATATATACATTATCCTTAATGGAGATCATATTAATGTTGGATTCCCTTGTTTACCTGTGAAATGAAAAATAATTTAAGGGTTACATATTTATGATAGATAGATATCTTGTTAACTGACGGTTGACGGCCATGTGTACCCCGGGGATATGATTTTTAACTGTCTGTGACCATGTCATTCAGATTGGTATTTTTTCTAGGTTAGATGTTTTATAAGTTAATAATCTGTCATTGAATGTAGAAATGACTGAAGGAAAAGATTGAAAGGGTTATTTTTTCCTGTTTTCGAAGATTCTAGTTATCAATCTTATTTGAAAAAAGGACTAAAGTGCCAAAATTTGTGTTAAATTGTTTGGAGCTGGAAGCATATTGTGTACATTTTTTTCATTGAAGTTTGTGATATTCTAAATTTTAATGGAAATTACTACAAACTCTGTTGATGTGAAATTTTAGTAATGCTTATTTTTAAAACTGATATTTGGATTTCGTTTTGCAGTCAAACAGAAAAGTAGCAGCAACACCAACAAAAGTCAAGTGAGTAAACAGTTCCTTTATGTATGATTTGTGCAAATCCTGTATATATCTTCTTTTTTCTTTCTAGAAAAGGGGTTTCTTAAAGTTCCAATGGAATGCAAGTTTGTTAATATTGAAGCTATATTTAGGCAGCAATGTTTGCTGAAGTCTCAATCTGATCACAAACTCCTAATGATTAAGGAGATATAAATCCAGGAAACAAACAATATTTTACTGTTATACTTGGAATAGGATTTTTAGAATGTATTGCAAATATGTACTTAAATAAAAATGCAGAGTGGATTGAAAATTAAACAAAACAAAAAAGCTGAATTAATTGAGAGCAATTAATCAATTATTTGGAATACCACCTTCATCTTTTTGTAAATATTTGGAGTTTTACAATGCAGAAAAACATCATAGGTATAAAACAGCTTATAAATATTTTCATGGCACTATTCTCATTAAACAGAAAATTTATTATAAACTTATCTCTATTTTCAATTAACCAGAAAGCAAGTAAAGTGTTTTGTAAGCAAACACCCTTGTACATAATGTACTATTGTTTGATAACAGAGGTTAAAACACAAGATAATGGTTAATATCAAAGAAAGTCTTTCTTTTGTTAAATATATTTGATATTCATAGCCTCCTATACTGAACAGGTAAAGTGAGGCATTGCACGACTCACATTCAACAAGATCTATTGCTTGTAATATTTGAGCTGTGTTGGATATCGGTCTTATACAAATCAACATCAATACATCTGTATATAAACCTATTTTTTTTTTTTTTTTTAAATAAACGGAAAGTCTGGGACTGTTTGCAAGTGGAATTGTTATTTGAATGCTACAAAACATACCAAACTTCATCTTTTATTTCATTGTATTTCATATATTAAGTTAGTACCCAACACTTTAACTAAAATTAATTTGGCTCGTTTAACTATAAAATTTTGACAAAGTATTTACTTTGACCCTCTGACATAAATATAAAAATTTAATTTTTTTTTGAACTAACCATTTTATCAGAAAAATTACTCTGGTTATATTGCAGTTTGACAAACACTTATTTTGATCATTGAGAAGCCTAATATTCTAACAACACAACGTAATTAAAATGTTTAGCTGATTTTACAGAGTTATCTCCCTGTAGTGTTAACCACCTTAATGTTCCAAATCAGATCAGAGTATAATAAATATACATAATTACCTACACTTGCATCAAGCCAATGTCTATCAGACGCAGCTTATTTGTTACATGAGAAACAAGTTTTGTTGGAAACAAGTTGCATGAGAAACAATGTGTTACATAAGAAACAGGTTACATGTGTAACAGTGTCTTACATGAGAAACAGGGTGTTACATGAGAAACAATGACTTTGGGCTGATTGCAGAAACCAGTCTGACTGATCTTTGCATAAAATTCAACTTGGCTTTAGACACTGGGTATATGTAGCAGTATTGTCTTATTTTAAATCCAGTCAAGTATTTTTTTACCATAATTATTTTCCTTGAACACTTTTGTAAATCGTGCTTTGCAATAAATTTTGAAATTTTGATTTTCATTGCTTTTAAACCATCATTTTTTAAAGCAATTGCTTTTATGCCGTCGCGTATGGCCATCTTTGTGACCCAGATCAGAGACTCCGCCCAGATCAAGCCATAGTATTTTGTTAAACAGGCTCCTGGTCAGTCATTCTTTAACACCTATGTATGTTTTCTAATGCAATACATAGCTTGAAACTTTAAAAAAAAGTTAGTGGATTTAAGAAGTTTCAGAATATGTTCTTGTAGATGTATTTTTGTATTTAAAGGGTCAACCGTTTGACTATCAAATAACATAGAAGTCCGAGTGAAAAAAAGTACATTTTTATAAATGCGATTCCGTTTTCCGCCGTTCGTACGATGTTTCAACAAAATATGGATTCATTTCAGTTGTTGATTTAGTATTGAAAATTTAACTGAATTATCTCCTAATAAATACGGTTTTTTATGTTTAATTTGTGTTTCTTTAAGAGGTCAGGTGCTCTTGTTCATTCATAAAATTATCGTTCATTCATACATTTATCGTAAAATCAAAATCACTACACAGGTTAATGCGTAGTGTCAAATTATTACCTGTAATCTAAAAATAGACAAACTTTATTTGCGCAAATAATTTAGCGGAACTTGTTGAAAACACATAACAATAAGTTCGTTTTCCTTTTCTGTCAAAACTCCGTAATATTTATCGATCACCTTACTAATGAAATGGACCCGTCCAAACGTAGTAGATGCCAAGTCGGTCCAGATAAAGAGATATTTACAATTTGGAATTTTCTAGTTTATTAATACATAGATTGAAAAAAAGGACGTCTTTTTAAATATCATGATCAAAACTGGGTTTGCATAACAAATGTCAGATGAAACCATTATCCTCGTCTTTTCAGTGAACAAGTCTACTACGTTTGTTGACACTCGACGGTCCACCGTGTTAGCAATTTTATTTCACATGTTTTCGAAATATTGAAGATCATTTTTCGCAATGTTTCCTGAAAATTGATAAATATCAAAGCAACGTAGAGCCGTTTGTTCTTGTTCGTATAATAAAATTGAGAATGGAAATGGGGAATTTGTCAAAGAGACAACAACCCGACCATAGAAAAACACAACAGCAGAATTAAGGTCACCAACAGGTCTTCAATGCAGCGAAAAATTCCCGCACCAGGAGGTGTCCTTCAGCTGGCCCCTATACAATATATATACTAGTTCAGTGATAACGATTTAATGTCATGTTTGTCTGTGATGACCCCCCTTTTCGGGATTGCATGAGAATTGTAGTTATCTCGTACTGACCCACATGCACTTGTTTCTATCCATAGGAAGGTCGACTATCCATATAAAACTATTTATATGGATAATCGACCTTCCTATGGACAGAAACAAGTGCCTGTGCTCGTACCGCATCAGAAGGACACATATCGACTGAGCAATAATGTTTGGAACTTAGTTTTAAAAATGATGACAAAGTAACATTATGAAAATATTTTTATTAAGCTGAAATATACATTTATTCTTTACATGTTTATGTCTTGTAAGATATTTTATTTCTTTCCCGTTTTTTAACATTTGCGTCTGGAAAGTTGAAATGTTTTAACTTAATCATTTGTGTTAATGGTTAAATATAAATTAATAATGAAAATTGTTAAAATTAAATCAATAAAGGAAATTATTGCCAAGGAAGTTACAAACACTACCAGGGGATAATCCATGATGATTTCTTTTTGAGTTATATGTTTCAGCACATGTATATTTGACCCCAACTTTAGCCTGGTAAACGTGTTGTCTCCTTGTGAAATATAAAACATATTAAAAATGACTTTCTGCTAAAGTCTTTTATTTATATAAAGTTAAAACCTTCTTACCTTTAACTAGACAACACTCATGTCAGGTTTAATTCTTGTATATATGTGGATGAAAAATAAAAGTCCCCAAACATTAACATGGCAGCAATTGCTTTTACAGCCTTTAAGGCTTTGATTATTTGACCTTCCAACTGATATGATTTGAGTGCCATTAATGGGTCTTATGCAGTAAAAACTCTTGTTCTCCTCATATGGATTTAGGAGCTGTATGGATATTTTGTTGTATTTCATATGAATTGTCAACTAGTGCAATGTATTTAATTAACAGGAACTGTAAAATTGAATTACATTTGTAAATGCCAAACACATGAATATAAAGATCAATATTCGTAAGGTATATAAACAAGTTGTTACACCTGTTTTCACCTTGGTTTGTTTACATTGTACATACTCAACATTAAATTCCCTTGACAAGTTCAATGCACTTAGGCATAACTGAAATTCGTTCATTCTTTGATAAAACCAGAAATGGCTACAGCAAACACAAAATCAATCAAATGTAGGAACAGTTGTTTGACATGTATTGTTATGATAAATAATGAACGGTGCCAACTTTCTACAGCTGAGTTTACTAAAAATTGTAATCACTGAAAAACCAATCAAGAAATACTGCTACAATTTGTTTTATGCATTATCTTCCAAATTACTTGCATGACGCAACTCAATGTTCACAAGGTTGTAATGTTAAACCGCAGAGGGAGAATCTGAAATTCAATTTCCTTGGAATTGCGAAACTGATTACGGCTCAAATTTTGATGGAAAATGAATTGCTTTAAAATCAGGTAGGCAGCTAAATTTGTGGCTTTATTTTGTGTAATAATTTCTGCTTATCTTTTTAAAATTTAATCAACACTTTCATTCTGATGTTTGTAATAAGATTTAATTTTCTTTTAAGTGCACATAAAAGAATCTAATTTCATATCTTTAAATTGATTTCTTTAAATAATATTTCATGTTTAAGTTCTATAAGTTATTGAAATGAGATAAAATGAAAACTGCAAATATCATTCTTAAGTTTGTACTGTTAATAATTTGAATGCATTATATTGAAAACACTAGACAGGCTGCATAATATTTTAAAGAATTTCATCTCTAATATATATGTCTTGAACCATTTTTTTGCAAATATAGTTTAAGATTATTGAAAACATTTTGATGAATTTTAGAAGATATAAATTCTATTTTCTTCATTCTTATAGTTTATGAATAAAAACCATAAATTATGGATTTTGTTTTTTTCAAACATATTCTGAAATTAAGTGAATCTGAGAACCCTATAGTGTGAGGTTTATTCAATTTCCTTTGCGTTTTTATGGAATATTACTAGATGAGATTTAAATGTAAGTTATAACTGTTAAAACACACATCTATCTTGTTGCATAACATCTGCATTGATTTGTAAATTTACAGATGTTAATATCTGCAATCCTCATCACCTTGAAATCAGTAAGATGAGAAATTATGTCCTCTGCCCAGTATATCATAAAGCTGCTCTTCACTAATGTTCTGTTGTAAACTATTGATACTAATTGATGCTACACTGTAGTTTCTTTAACCATATTTATTCCCATTGAATATACATTTGTAATTGTATGTTATTGATGTACCCATTTCGGTTCTTCACAAAATTTTCAAAATGCACCATGGAAATTAACATAGCACAAGTTTCTAATAAATATAGCACTATGGCTTCTATACGTTATATTATGAAAATCATCCAAGGTAGCACCAGGGTAAAAAGGTGCTGTAAGGCTGTGGGGAGAACACTGCTCATCTTATTTCCATGATCTATAATACTGCAGTTGCTAATATTGAGCTGATACATACTATACATCACAGTTCAAAGTATCTATAGTGGGTATAGGTTTTAACTTGTCAGTCAATCAGTCAGTTACTCTGTCAGTCATATTTATTTCCAAGTACTAAGTCCATTACTTCGTATTAATTGCAATCTAAAAAAATACTTGGATATACCTTAAGGTCCCTATTGATTTTCAGCTTTCATGGTCATAGGGACTGGTTATTTGAGCTTCATGCTCTCTAAAGGTTCTTTTATTATGCCCCACCTACAATAGTAGAGGGGCATTATGTTTTCTGGTCTGTGCCTCCGTTCGTCCGTCCTTAGTACACTTGTTCCCCATGATATGATCTTTCTAATTTTAATGCCAAATTATAGTTTTGACCCCAATTTCATGGTCCACTGAACATAGAAAATGATAGTGCGAAGTTCAGGTTAAAGTTTTTGGTCAAGGTAGTTTTTGATGAAGTTAAAGTTACATCAACTTGAAACTTAGTACACATGTTCCCTATGATATGATCTTTCTAATTTTAATTCCAAATTAAAGTTTTGACCCCAATTTCACGGTCCACTGAACATAGAAAATGATAGTGCGAGTGGGGCATTCGTGTACTATGGACACATTCTTGTTAGATCTGCTTCTCTCTTTCTTTGTTTCTTAAATAACAGATTATTTTTATACCCCACGCAACGAAGTTGCGGAGGGTATAATGTTTTTGACCCGTCAGTCCGTCCGTCCGTCAGTCCGTCAGTCCTGTTTCTTGTCATCGCAACTCCTCTCAAACCACACAACAGAATTTCACGAAACCTTTTCAGATAATAAGGACATACTATGTAGTTGTGCATATTGATGGGAAGTTGCGATTCAATTTTTTTTCTAGGAGTTACGCCCCTTTGAACTTATTTACTTTATGTACTACTGCAACAGTTTGTCATCGCAACTCCTCTCAAACTACACAATAGAATTTCACGAAATCTTTTTATATGAAAAGGACATATCATGTAGTTGTGCATATCAAAGGGAAATTACGATTCAATTTTATTTCTAGGAGTTACGCCCCTTTGAACTTATTTGCTTCAATGTACTACTGAAACAGTTTGTCATCGCAACTCCTCTGAAACTACACAACAGAATTTCATGAAACCTTTTCAGATAATAAGGACATACTATGTAGTTGTGCATATCGACGGGAAATTACGATTCAATTTTATTTCTAGGAGTTACGCCCCTTTGAACTTATTTGCTTCAATGTACTTCTGCAACAGTTGTCATCTCAACTCCTCTGAAAACACACAACAGAATTTCATGAAATTTTGTAGATAATAAGGACATACTATGTAGATGTGTATATTGACAGGAAATTATTATTCAAATTTTTTCTTATACAATTTTTTTTTCTTATACTTATTTAATTTCTCCAATGACAATGTGGGGACGTGGGGTATGTGAGCGTGCTCACTAAGGTTCTTTAATTGCCTATGTAATTAATTTTTTTTTAGGTAAAAGTGTGTTAAAAAATTAGTTGTACGGTACATCTTCTCAGTTAACTATTAAATCAAATTTATAGAAAATAAAGACATCAACACCCAGGTACTACTGCTAGATAATATTTATATAACGTCTATTTGTTCCACCCTAACTTTACATGTTACCACACTACCACAGGGTGTTGGTTCACTAAACTCATTACAATTTATCAAATTTATTTAGTTCTATATTTAGAATCTTTAAAAATGCTTTTTAAGATAACCTTGAAAGCATAAACTAAACAAACTATTGCACATTGACAGTTTTAAGATCCCAACAACCAATTACAGCTATACCCTATCTAATCAATTGTTTACATTTCAGGTCATTAAAAGCACCTCCAGCCAAAAGAGAAGAAACAAACATGGTGGCCATGAAAGGGTGGCTTTATAGACAGGTGAGTTTCACTTTTATTATGGCATATTTATGGGTATTGTGTTTCTGGTCTCAGCATCTGTTGTCTGTGCCTTCGTTTGTCTGTTCATCTCCTGTCCAACCCGCTTCAGGTTAAATTTTTTGGTCAAGGTAGTTATTGATGAAGTTGAAGTCCAACCAACGTGAAACTTAGTACACATGTTCCCTATTATATGATCTTAATTTTAATGCCAAATTAGAGATTTTGATCCTAATTTTACAGTCCTCTGAACATAGAAAATTAGTACTCTGGATTAGTTTTGAACAAACAATGGTCTGTTTTAATATTGTTTAATTGAGTAAATCTTTTCTAAGAGATACTGTGGATTCAGTATTATTTATGAGATACTAAATTTTGCGGCTTTTATGCTCTTATTATGCTTTATGCTTTTATGCCCATATTTTCTTTAGACTTGAATGCAGATTTCTGCGAAATCCTGAAATCAGTTACAATAGCCAGGAAAATTGAATTGTTAAACCTCCAAAATTGGTACACTGTACCCGCAAATATATATGGATTTTCATTAACTTAAAAATTAATTAAATTATTTAATGGAGTTTGAAAAGAAATCATAGACATGACACTAACATAGTTTTATATCAGGCAAAAGTGTAATTAAACTAATGAATAATTACCCTTTATATTTGACACACATGACCTACTGAAATGATCATGATGAATATTTTAAGGTCCAGTGAATAATATTTTTTTCGTGTTCTGGAAAGAAAAATATTTTAAGTTGGGGACACTGAACCAGATTTTAAACATAGTTTTAATTTGTAATCAACAATTACAGAAAGGTCTCACACCAAACATTACATTGCACAACTACACTCTGACACTTTTGAAAAATCTTTGAGACACTTAAAGTCATATGAATCTTCAAATTAAAATAAATGTTGCATATGTTTTTTTTATAACAAAATAGATAATTGTCATTATTAAACTTATGTACATACACTTTTTTATGAAAAAAATTCTTTATTTGTCCAAGTTAATAAGAAGTTTACTTTTTTTTTAATTGCTTGCTTCCAGCTGGAAGCAATTCCCCAACATATTTTCTGTATTCAAAGTGACCTTAGCGTGACCCTTCTTGTAAAAATCTGGTGATCGCAATACACATGGATCCATCACTAAAATAAACTATTATCTGATTGTACATGTTATACACGTGCTCAATATCCATGCTTCTTTGTTGATTGTTAACTATAAGGTGACAATCGGTAAACTATGGTTTCAAAACACGACAATAAATGAGCTGCCTTTTACACTTCATAACAGACTGAGAGTAAAAAAAAAGTGACGATTATATGATATTTTTGGGTAGAAAATGAGAAAATCGTGCACAGAAGACTAAGTTTATGATCTATGCATGCATTGGTTCAAGAATTGTATAGACATTATTTTTCACCACTCACTCATTTCATATTACTTCAAGAATCTTTAAAAAACTTGATACTCAATCGAAAAAAAACAGCAGTCCAATGTCAGTGCAAAGATAAACTCAAAAAACACAAAAACAAAATAAGCAGATTCAGACTCATCAGTGTCCTCACATAAATGTATATCAATCACTGATTTTATCATGAAAGATTGATTGGTTGATTGTTGATGTTTTATCACTTTCAACACTCATAGCTATATTATCTTGGCCACTTTTTATTGGTGGAGGAAACCAGACTAACTAGAGCATTATTTTTTAGCTTTTCCTATATATTATGCATATATCCTTGTTTTGAAAAGTAAAATATATACTCTTGATATTATCAAAGAGAATGCCCTCAATTAACAAGACCCACCTGTGAGTCCTTAAGTCTTGCACAAACGCATTACATAATCTGAATTAATGTATGGTAATTTACTATATGTAATTTACTTGATGGATAAAAGGAAATATCTTTCAATACAATATACTACAGATGCATGCTTTGTTCTGTTTTAGGAAAGTGGTTTTAAATCATGGAAGAAAAGATGGTGTGTTTTAGCCGATTTTGGGTTGTTTTTCTATAAAGGTAAATGTTTCATGTGTATGAATATTTTATCTCAATGACTGAACTAATGCTAAGAAAAACAGAAGATCAAAACAAATTTCTATATATAGCTACACTTTTAATAGTATTAGCAAGGAGTTAAAATTGCCTTTTCAGATTGTTACAAATTTTTAAAGATTTTTCATTCATAAATTAAAAAAAATCATAATTGTATTTGCTGTTTAAATGATTTAACATATTAACTTTAATTTTTTCAGATGATGAAGAAAAAAACCAGATCGGCTCTATATTACTTCCTAGTTATAAAATAGGTCAATGTCTGCCGGGAGAATCTAGTAAAAAGTATGCCTTCAAAGCAGAACATAGTAACATGAAAACGTACATGTTTGCGTCAGATAACCAAGAGAATATGGATATGTGGATAAACCTTCTCAAATCAGCCGCCATGTTAAGAGGTCCTATGTAAGTTTAATATTTTTGTTTTTCAGAATCTAGTGTTCTTGAAATCTTTTTCCCCTGGTGGTCCTCACTATTATTTCTAATGCAAAATACTAAAACTGTGCCAGTCCTTTGCATATTTTGGTGGTCAAATCCTAGGACCACCACTTTTCGAGAACTGTGGAATTTAAAGCATTCTGGACCTGAAAAAATCTGACAAAAAAAATCCATAAACCTTCTTTTGCCACACAGGAACAAATTAAGTTGAATAATTCTATTTAGAAGTCATTGGATTAAAAATTAAAAATACATAAAACATTTCTTATCAAAATAACAATATGGAGATGTGGAATGTTTTCCAATGAGACAACTATCCACCAGAGACAAAGGGATGTGGATGTGGATGTAATCAACTATAGGACACTGTACAGCTTTCAGCAATGAGAAAAAAATATACTCATAGTAAGATCTAAAACTTGCCAAAATGTGAACAAAAAAATCAAATACTGAAACCAATAGCCAAATTTCTGACAAAACAAATAGACATGGTTTATAAATGTAAATACTTATATAATAATACTTAAAAATAGACACATACATGTTTCAGCAGTTAAAGTTTAAAGACTTGTATTTTATATCTGCTGTTTATGCACACTTTGAAATATCGCGTATTTCTTTTTGATTTTCAGAATAGAAAAAGAACCTAACAATAATAGTCCTCAAAAGCTAGTCCCTAAGTCTGCTTTTATGGAATGGGATGAGGATGAAGGGTCTCCTATGAATAAAAAATTTTGGACAGAAGGACCTGATGTTGGGTCCCCACATGAAAGGAGACAGAGACCTCCAGAAAATAGGTCTCCAGATTATAATAGAAGTCCTCAAGGTCATAAAGGCCCACATTCCAACAATAGACAGCATGAACCAAGAACACCTGATAATCCTCACTCCAGAGATGATAAAAGATCGCCTGGTAGTCCATCCTCAAGGCCTAAAATTCCTATTGACAAAAATATGCCTAAAGGAATAACATATGACCCTTTCCATGGTTATCGTAATGATCCAAGGAATAACAAAGTTCAGGAGCAAGAAAAAGCAAGTCCTAGAGAAAGGTACAATGAGAGACACAGAGACCCAAAACAAAAGGGTCACAGGCATCAAGAAAACGACTCTAAACAAAGATACCCAAGTGATGATAGCCGTCAGAATGATCCTAGGCCACGATATTCTAGTAATGATAGCCAACAAAATGATCCTAGGCATCAATATCCAGATGATAGAAGGCAAAACGATCCTAGGCAACAATATCCTAATGACCCTAGGCAACAATATCCTAATGACCCTAGGCAACAATATCCTGATGATCCTAGGCAACAATATCCCAATGATGATAGACAAAATGATCCTAGGAACCGATACCCAAGTGATGACAGTCCACATGGACCAAAATCTAATCATAAAAACAGTCCTTATTTTAATTCTCGATCAGGAATTCCAATGGATGCGTTTAACAAATATGCATCAGAAAGAGCTCCTCGAGATTCAAGGTCACAATATCCTGAAGAAGCAGATAGGTACAGGTCACGTTCTGCAGAAAAGCATCAACCAACTATGGATTCAAGTTATCCAGAAGAAAATTCTCGGTATGGACCAAGAGATTCAAGGTCTGGTTATTCAGAGGAATCTGAACAGCAACGAAGGTCCCGTAAACGTGATCCTACAGATGGACTTCCTGCCATACCAAAAGAACAAATGCACAATGCTTCTAGACGACATAGGGACTCTGATAGAAGATATGAAAGACAAAGACCAAAAAGTGAATATATAGAAAGACCTCATCAGCATAATGGACATCCACAATTGGATAATCCTATGTTAAATGATGGGAGACAACCCCCACATGAATTTCTAAATGCTGCATATGGTCGGCAACAAGAACAAATGCAAAAATCTCATGTGAGTCAACAGGACTTGTCACCAGGTCGGTATTCTGATGATTCTCCGGAGAAACAAGCACCGAGAAGTCCAGGGTATGATGATGATAGTGGTATGTATGATCCCTTCCAAACTCAGAGAATTTACGATCCTTTTCATGGATATAGACACAAGCCTTCTCCAGAGACCAAGGGCAAGGAACCAGAGGTGGAATACAGTAAAATTATCAAAGTACGGAGAGGACAGGATGTGGAACAACATCCTCCAGAGGATTATCCTTACATGCAGATGAATTCTTCTAAGTAAATTAATACACTGTTTTCTAACTCAATATTTTTTTTTATACAATGTATCTAAGGAATTGAAAAATAAGAAGATGTGGTTTATTTGCCAATGAGACAACTCTTCACAAGAGACCAAATGACTTAGAAATTATAGAAACTATAGGTCTGACACTGCATGGCATTCAACAATGAGGAAATCTATATAGCATAGTATTTACAGCTATGAAAGGCCAATAGTTGACAAATGTAAAACAATTCAAACATGAAAACTTAATATCCGGGTTATGCATAAAACAATAAGGCAAAAACTAATGTGATATTCAACAACAATCACAGAACTACAGGCTGCTGACTTGAAACTGGGTCAAGTATACAGAAATTGGGTTGTAACATTTTTCTCAGGGTTGGCAAAGTATTACCCGCCCGGGAAAACCCAGGCGGGAATTCCCGGGTTTTCCCGGGCTGGGCAATACTCTCAGAAATGGGTAATACTGGGTAATACTGGGCAATAAGACTTTAAGCTTATTTTAACACAAAATAGTAAAGTCTTGTTGTAGTTTCATAGTATTATAGCTAAAAATATACATTTTATATAGATAACCATTGAGAGTCATGTTTCTAGAAGATTGAAAATTCAATTTCATTCTTTTCTTCACTACTTCTATGTAGGCAGAATACAAAATTTGAATATTTTCGGATTATTAATACCTTGTTAATTTCCATGTATTGTTTCAACTATCCAAACTTTTTAAAAAAATGCATTTTATAGCAGTGTTTATGTGAATTGTAAATTTAAATGTCTATGCAATCATATTGCTAAATAAACACCCTACAGGGTCAAGTCATTAACCCTTATAGAAATGAAAAGGCTGAATATTGTTATATAAACATATCAATGTCCTAATCTGAATAATTACTTATTAATTAGTGATGTACATATAAATTATGCAAAAGTAATTTTTCTTACATTTTCTTGTTAATTCTTAATGTAAGATAAATACATTTGAAAAATGAATTCTTTGAATTTATGTTAACAGTTTGACCAATCTAGACGAAAGGGTGATTTAATAGACTTTCAGAAGAGAATTATTGATAAAGGCCTTCTCCATTAATATTTGTGTAATGTGTGACTACATGTTTACTTGTTAAATAGTTGCAAGAATAGTACTTTTTTCAAATGTATATACACTTGTATTATCACTCTCAAACAAGTAAACTAATTTATAAATCAAAATGTGTTTATAAATATCTTAAATGTATTGCAACTGAGTTTGATCACTGAATCCTCTTTAAAATTCAGGCCAGTATTTTATATTACCCAGTATTGCCCAGTATTACCCATTAAAACCCAGTAAAACCCGGGTTTTCCCAGTATTTCCCACTGGGCTGGGCAATACTCATAAAACCCGGGTTTTTGCCAACCCTGATTTTTCTAAATATTATCTTCTCTATTGCATTTCAGGGGCCTTGGTGGCCGAGTGGTCTAAGTAGTTACTACTGTAATCACTAGCCAGTCAACACTAAGATTGTGAGTTCGAACCCCGCTCGTGCAGGTGCACTCGACTCCAATCTTAATTGACTAGGATTGTTAGTTTTCCTATTGAATGTCGGTGGTTTTCTCCGGGAACTCCGGCTTCCTCCTCCAATAAAAACTGGCCGCCACGAAATAGACTAAATGCGGTGCTTAAAAGTGGTGTTAAAACACCAAAAATCAAAAAAAAAACCATCTCTATTGCATTTCAAAATTAAGTATGTAAATAAGCAAAATACCAATGTATTTTGTCTTTTATATATTTTATCAAGTCTTACTTGGATAAAATTTATGTCAAAAGGTTTAAATAAGTCAGATTTGTTTGGAACTGATATTTCAGCCAACTGATATTATGTTTTAAATATATATGGTTACTGTTGTCAACTTTATTACTGATCTCGGGCCTATGTTTTGTTGTATTTTGTTTTTTGACGAGTTTTTATCATTTACAGGTGTTTTAAAATTTTTTAACAAAGCACTCTCGCCAAAGATAAACAGATCTCTATATTTTTTTGTTTTATTTATAGAAGTGGGAAACACCCTGATGACTACATTACACATGATAGGTTACAACAGTCAATGCAACAGGAAAGGAAAGATTTAAGAAGTAGTGTGCGTGAAGGAGATAATTTCGGACAATACTCTCCACAAGCTGAATCTCGGCATAGAGAAAAACAAAATCCTAATAGACTGGAAGATCCTTATGCTCAGTCAAAGTATGATAGATCACAACCTCAGGAAACAGAACAAAAATTTGTGTATTCTTCTCAGGACAATTTTAATGAGGAAGATCCATATCATGTTCGTCATAATCGTGATCATTTACCCACGCATGAACAATATCATCCAGGTTATAGAGAACCTGAAGACGGATATAGTACATTGACAAAATATAAAGATAAAACAAACGGACCACAACCTCAAGAACCATCACGGTCCACAGAACAGGTTCAACTTTCTCATTATGACACAAATCCTGACCTTTCTCATCATACATATGAAAATATTCACAATACACAAAGACATACGATGGAGGACACACCAAACCGACCTCCACTACCGACAGCTGTGCGACAACAAATTGTTGAAGAAATTGCACAAGCCAAAACTCCACACACTTCTCAGGAAATATTAGATGCTGAAAGAAACTTAGAAGTGAGAATGCAGCAGCCAGCTTTCTTTAATTATCCTACTCCAACCTTGCCACCAACTCATTCACATCAGGTAGGTTATATGGAAAGTATAGGAGTTATATCAAAATATTATAGGGAGGTAGATGTCATTGTTTTACCGGTTACTTATAAAGCCTAAGACACTACCATTCATAACATGTAATATAAAGTCAATTTGATAAAATCAGAATCATGCATTCCTAATACAGAACATAAAGTTGTATCATTTTACTACACAATTACAGGTGATAGCATTACAGGTGATGGAGAATTAAAGTCACCAACATATTTGTATGGATAAGAAAAGAATTTGAATTATTTACATTCACTGTGTATCATGTGTATAAGAGGAATTTCACGATGTTACTTAACATTTATTTTCCAAAATTATTGAAAGACTACTCCAGGCTTCACGGTCATAAAACTTTCGAGCTTGATTTTTGTACTCAGACTCGAAAATCAACCAATCACAGGGACTAAACTTAACTGTTTTTGTCTAGGGGCCAGCTGGGCCCCTAAGATATTTTTTCAGGGGCCCAGTTGAAATTTTAGGAGCCCAACCAATCTTCATACAAAAAGACTAAATGAAAATAAAACTGAAAATAACTTTTTATATACTTACTAACAGTGTTCCAGCTTGAATCTCAGGGCAGAAGGGTGCTAGTGCTCCTAAGTAAGGAGTTTTATAAATAAAACAGGTGAGATGGGAGAGGATTAAATAATTTTGATGCAACAATACATTGCATATATTGCAGAAGCTTAGAACTGTTACTTTTGTTCTCCATAATTGTTAAAATTAAAAGCATTTTATAAGTGCCCCCATGTAAGGAGGATCATAAATACAAGAAGTAAAACATGAAGTACAGTCTTGTTTACGTTCAAATACAAATTTCTCTGATTCTTCTTTAAATGTATGTTCATGGTATGAAACAAAACAGTTTTTTTAATAAAGCTTGTAATATTTAAGTTATTGCCACCAGAAATGTATTATAAGATTTGACAATATTTATTTTAGGTTATTTCCTGCCAAAATTATCTTCCTTCAATTTTTTTCAACTTCCTGTTGACCTGACAATATGGCTGTTTTTTTTTTTGTTTTTTTTTTAATAAATACTATCTCAATCCAAGCCATCCTCTAATAGTGTTGATCAAAATATATTTTGCAATAAGTTTAAATTGAAGATTGGATATCAAACTTAATATTGGGATATTTATTTACGAGACTGCGTTTCATTTTTACATGAAGTATTTTTTGTAAATAGCGATTCAGGGACAAATTACCGTCTAACACAGGCTTGTAATGACTCCGAGGACAATTAGAAAACATCCCTTTCGCGATGCTTATTGAAAAGTTTAGAAGTAAACACTATTCAATAATGAAATAATCGTAGAAAATTTAGCAGAGTTAAGAAAACATGCTGATTGAAGGAGGTATATGACATATCGACACTTCGGATTGAAAACATAGCTGTTCGACTGGGGTTAGGTTATTAGAAAGAACCTACTGGTTTTCGGAAATATTCTATATTACTATATCGCTTTGAAAAGACAAAATATGTTTCCTTTTGGGAACAGTCTTCGTTAATATCGCGGGGGAAAGGGTACAAATGGGGTTTACTTCAATTTTTTTACAGTCGCCAGCTGGGCGATCAGGATGACTAAATATATTCACCCAGCCGAAAATCTGGTCGCCATGGGCGACTGGGTGAGCGTTAAGTTTAGTCCCTGCAATCAAATTGCTGGATTTAATGTTTCGAGCATGATTTTTGTGCTCCGAGCACTGAGCAAAGTTTTATGCCTTCAAGGCCAGGACTTATGGTTCCAATACTTGTAAGAACTTGAATCCTCTGATAATAAAAACTCACAGTAAGTGCCTTTCTTGCTAATTAGCAAACATAAAAAAAATGTAATTAACCACTGAACACCACAGATAACATTTTAAATTTTAGTTAATGATTGAAAATTGAAATAACTGAAAAACTTTCTAACATATTTACTTACTATTCAAGAACCCAGCTATAGACCCAAGATATGGTAAGCCATCAGATTCCATGGGAAAACAGTATCCTCCCCATAGAGATAATTACCATGACAGCCAGTCTTATGACCAGGGAAGGTCAAGGTATACTGAAGGTTTACCTACAAGAGGTCAAGTAGAGGAAGACTTGAGGATGTTGGTTCGACCAGAATTAAATGCTGATCCTCACTCCAGATATAATGGTAAAAATACTTTACACAATTATAGATGATTATGATTTATATTTCAAATTATTAACTTGTTCAAAATTAATGAAAACTTTAAAATTTGATTTTTTTTAAATGCAAGTTTTAAGTTTTGGCTACATACATCTTTTTAGTCCTCATTCACGCTTAAAGCTTTTTTTGCACAGATTTTTAATAGTCTCAAGCTAGATGTTCATACCTGAAAGCTTTGATTGAAGTGTTCTGATTTGGATTTAATTAAATTAACCTATTAATGCTGCATAAAATGTCGGAACTTTAAAAAATAAAGATATTACACTTTTGTAATGCTGGTTTTCAAAACACGTATGTTTGGTTTTTGCTTTGTTACTATTAATTATTATACCCCCGCTTTAAAAAAGGGGGGTATACTGTTTTACCTCTGTCTGTCTTTTCAGTCAGTCAGTCCGTCCGTCCCATGAATATTTTTCGTCGCATTTTTCTCAGGAACTACAATACAAGGATTTCTGAAATTTGGTTTCAGGATTTATATAAGTCAGCTATACCGTGTGATGCGTTTTCAGATTCATCACTCGACAACTTCCTGTTTACCGAACACTTGCATATTTTTACACTATTGATATTATCCACTTGCGGCGGGGGTATCATCAGTGAGCAGTAGCTCGCAGTTTCACTTGTTTCTTATTTTTCAATAATGTATAACATGAAATTAGTTCTGTTATTTAACAATTCAGTACTTTGTGGTTAACATATTAATTTAACTTGGTAGCACTTGCAAATCACTACCCAATTAATCTTTGCACTTGAAACAGAACATATTTAAATGATGTTCGTTCTTTAATGATTATTTGTGAAATCATTCATTTAGAATGTGAAATGTATAAAAATGTTTGTGCTAGTGTGTTTTTTTGGTGTGTGTGTGTGTGTTATGGATAACTAGGAAAGCTTGTATTTTTATACTGCTTTTGTGGTAGATTTGCTTTCCTATATGTTCTGACATTATAAGAAGTTGAAGTATATGATGATACTTTCTAATCAGAGTTTTTTAAAAATTGAATTATTATTTATACACCTTATCCCTATTTGTCCGCCATTACTGAACATAAAAAAAGTTCCCTTTAAAATTTGGACATTATAATAGAAAATATCTGACGCCACAATGGAAAACTGATTGTTGTATGACGTCAAAAGTTAAAGCGGGACAGATTTCCAAATAGTGATAATGTGTATGCTCTTTGTCATAACATGTATATTAGGGATTACAAATTTACCACATTTCAGTAATTTAGTTTTGCTTTTATGGATTGTTTTTTCTTAAATTCTGTTTGTTTCATGTTACAATTTCATTATAAAATTAATTAATTACCTTATTATAATCCCCTGAAGACAGAAAAAAATGGGGGATATTTAGAAATCACCATGTCCAGCCATCCACCTGTCTGTCTTTGTACTTAAAAGCAGATGTGAAATAGAATCTTGGTCTGATTTGTTTAAGGGGAGATAATTTGACATGTTTAAGGGGAGATAATTAATGAATTCACTTAATTTCAGTACACTCATAGTATTGGGATGTGATTCACAGTATCAAGATCAGGATGGTTGGGTGATATTCTCAGCCTAATGTATATAGAATTACACAGAAAGAAAACACATGAAACTGTTTTTTTCCCAATGATTTATTTCAAATTTTCTGTCTTTGACTTATGCTTAAATTTCAGTGTCTTTGTTTTTGTTTTCTCAAATCAAAAACAAAATTAATGAATTCGTTTATTTTTACTTTGCGATTTTTATTAAGGGAAAATGAAAATGAAATTGTAACTTAAAACTGAAAACTGTTGTATAGTTTTGGTAGCTGAAATTGAATAGCTTTGTTAGGCTGAGCAAAAATATGTGTTTCTGGTTATTACATTTCTATATTTATAATAATTTTTGACTATACAAATACTGTTTAAATAAATATATCTTTTATATTTCATAGGGGTTAATGTTTTAGTTAGATTATTTACTACGATCAGCGTGTAACTACCATCTGTAAAAAGATTATAATACTGTAAATTCAGAAATTATTTCCAGGTTTTTATTAGTGGGAATAATGCGACTGAATGAGTATCGCAATAATAAGAACTTGCATTATGATATCTAATACATATATCTGTATGCAGATTTTCCTTTAGGAGTAAAACATATAAATAGTATGAATAATTATAAGTGCCTATTTAACCAGAAACACATATATTAGGCAAAGTTGCACTCTCTGTTTGAATATGCATTGTAACATTTTTGTCTTGTTTTTCTGTGTAGATTTACCATAACACAAATCTGTAGTGTTAAGTGCACAGGCATTGCTTGCATTAATTTTATTTACCTGTGTTTTATAGAAAAAAACAACTTCTAGTTTCAATTTTTTTTAATATAAAATAAGACTTTTAGTTAATATCATTGTACACTACCTTGTGAACAATTTTTGTTTGTTTCAAAATTAAAGTAAAAGATTTAGTCATTTAGTATATCAGTATAACATTTTATAAAGTTCTTTTATCTTAACTTATAAAAGTTTAAAATTTACTAATATTCTTAAAGTTTCTTTTTGTATTTATCACTGATATGAGGCTTAAATTTACAAATATGGAGTAACATTTCTGTATTAATCTTTGAGACTATTTCGAGGATTAGTTTTTTGTTTTAAATATTAGAGAATGTTTTCGGTATATTTTCAAATATAGATGTTTTAGAATTTTATTGCAGTAGTTCTAGCTCTCGAAGATATTTTTTTTTTGTCAACAAAAGAAATTTCTTTTTTTGTTATCAACGAAAAAAACAAAAATGAAAAACATAAAAATAATTCTGGAATCATATTCAATATTTATAAAAAATGTTTTCTCTGTTTTTGTAAAAATGAAAAAACTTGTCAGGATAAGTCAATGGCCATGCAGACTCATGGAGGTATGCATTATACCTATAAAATCCATCTGTCCATTGTTACTCAACTGTCCACTAGATAATAGCACAATATACACAAATTGCATGCAAGCATATGTAATGTTTTCTTCTAGGTGGACACCCTAATGGGAGAGGGACAGCACAAAATCCTGACTTAGATCCTGACCTCACCAACACACAAAGCACTAACAATACTAAAAAAACTGAAAACTCATCCAATTTTGATGACATTCAATCTACAGATTCAGGAATTCTGCATCCACATGAAAGTGATCTACTCAGAAGGAGGCTATCACAGCAGAAGTCACCACCTGAGCTTGACAAAATGTCACATGACAGGGATCCAGGAGGAGATAATCCAAATGATATGTCGAATGAGTTATCTGTCCTTAGTCCTGTGAAAGGTTCACCATATGTTAATGTTGACTCAATTGTAAGGTCTGATGAGAGAGAAATGGACCAACCTTCAGCATTTAGGCCTCTGTCAAGAAATATAAATGCCTCTCCTAGATATCGACATGACTCTAGGTCAGAAGGTCATGAAAGGTCAAGGACTTCACAGAGTGAGAGTTTACAAGATTTGGATGAAACAGATATTAAGAAAAGAGGTTCAGTGGCTAGCTCTCAAGTATCAGAGCAGAGTCATAGAAGTATCAACAAGTTAACAGGTATCTTCAACACATAGAAAGGAAAACAAAGATATTTAAGAAAATTGAAGTGTTAATTCTTGAAAATAGATTTACAGCATGCCTTGAAAAAGCTTCAACATTTCTAAAATTGATATTGATTTCTAACCTTTTTCAGAAAAACATCAGCATGCTTAGAGCAAACTTTTCGCTTTTTAAAAGAAAAACAAATGAAACCCTATATATATTCCTATATTTTTTTTTCTTCAAAAGATATTAAATTATAATGAACCACACAAGCATTAAGGGAATGAATTGATATATATCACTAGCATGTTTATATACAGTGTATTAGGTTTGATTTTTGTAACTTTTGTTGTTATCTTAGTGTTATTTTGATATTTATTTTATTGAGGATGTTAGTATTTCCCTAGTATGTAGTTGAAACACAGTATGTGGGAGTAGATTGTAGAATTGACCATCATTGAATGGAACTGATTTTTTTTTAACTCCACATGTTAGTATGTTTTGTTTCATGTGCAAAGTTGAAAAACAATTAAAAAATCTGGTCAATACATATATGTCCTTTAATATGTTTAAGAGTCTAACATTTTTACGTAATGTAAATAAGATGATTTGAAGTCTCGGTCAATATTTACCTCCGTTTTAGGTAAAACATCAACCAATTACTTAAATGTTTAACCACACCTCATGATCTGATGGAATTTATGAAGTAATATAATTACAATCGAATGTTTATATTGAATGTAAACAATCCCGTGTATTCCTTGTTTTTTGGTCATTATCTTTTAACAAAAAAACATTCCATCAGTAATTCTTACAGAATACAAAGCATAATTTAAAAGTCAGCTGAAAATTTTGAAGTTGTAGTTACAAAAGAGCATTTAATTGTTATATTGAAATTTTGAAATAAAGTTACAATAAACGTATCAGAATGCCCGACTTAGGTGGATGGAACTTTAGGGGGGCTCTTGTTGTGAATTAAACACTTTGAATAACTTTTAGGTTTAATAAAACAAACTAATAAAATAACTTTTGGATTTAAACACGTTAATTGATTAAATGATGGCTTGAAAACCCTTCTAATAAAACAAGAACAACTTCATGGAATAGAATTGTAAAAAGACTGATTTATTTATGATTTTTTTTTTTCTGTCTAGGTGGTCCATTACGACCAGGTGGAAAGCAACCTCCCAAATCTCTACCTCTGATACAAACTGTCAAGGAATATCCCGACATGCCAGATTCTGATATCATAGTAAGTATATGTAAAACTGTGGAATCATTATTATTATTCGATGGATACAAAAAACTAAAAATCACAAAAATACTGAACTCCAAGGAAAATTCAAACCTGAAAGTCCCTAATCAAATGGCAAAATCAAAAGCTCAAACACATCAAAGGAATAGATAACAACTGTCATATTCCTGATTTGGATGAATTCCATGGGTACAGCTGAACCACAAATTAAAATGCTCAGCAAATCAAAAATTTTCTATAGGCTTGGTTGCAGACTTTAGTACAACCAGATAATCAAATATCCACAAATTCAAGTTTTTCAAAATCTATAAAAATCTATATCCACGAAAATTAAAATAATCCACAGTATATGTGTTAAACTTAAATTAAGGAATATTATCGCCTTGATAATGAGATGGTGTTCTGAAATTTATTAATTATCATATATTTTTTAATAGGATAGCAAAAGATTATTACAGATTTCTTTAAAAAAAATTAAATGCTTCAAAATTAGAATATAAGATTGATGCTTTTCTAACATAAACTCAAATAATTGATATCATCAGACAATCATTAACAGTTAGGTCGCACAACTATTAAGGTGGAACATAATGCAACAGGGAGATAACATTTTAATCAAGTTCTATTATTAGGAAAATATCAAGCTTCTCAATGATTAAAAATAGAATTCTTCAAACTACTATACACATGTACATCCAATTATTTTTTTCTGATAAAGTGTTTGGTTCAATTATAATTAAATTTTTACAATTTTGTCAAAGGATCAAATTAAAGGAGGAAATTAAAAGTCAAATTAATTTTAGTCAAGGTGTTTTGTACAACCTTTATTGTCTTATATTTTTCAGATGCAACAATTATACAAATTTATGTCAGTAATAATATAGCCTTATAATGTATTAATTTGTTTGCAGGAAACCAGGGAGATTCCTGACTTGCATGCCAAATATCCTGCCTTAAGTGGAACCAGACTTAGAATGAGTATATCTGCTGCGGATTTAGTTGGAAAAACAGTAAGTTATCAGATTGGCTCTGATATGTGTAGGGCCTTGGTGTCTGAGTGGTTGAGGTAGTCTAGAATCCCACATGGGGCAGGTGCACTCTTGTACAATCTGAATTGACTAGGAATGTCAGTTTTCCTACCTAAAATATTATGCGAAACAGCAAAAAATGCCTACACAAACTCATTTCATGACTGTGAAGTTAATATTTATGTATGAACATAGGGCTTGACTCTTATCCATTTATATAAATAGCCACACTATGCCCTTTAAAAAATGTTAAATGTGGGTTTCTGTTGCAATAGCTTGTTTTAAAATGAACTATTTGCTATTGAAGCTAAATTTCTCCTCTATTTTAAAGAAGTTATAGAAAGGTTTATATCTGTTGTCTTTCTATTTTAGCATGATGAATTAGTGCTATTGTTGATACAGCTGAGGAGAGAATTCACAGCGCTGGAGAAAGTCAGGAATTATTATAGGGAACAGGTACAAAAGAAAAGATCAGCAGAGATTGCATATAGAAAAATGTAAGTTATATTGGTAGATTTGTAAGAGACAATATAGAAATGAAAATCTGGTATTAATTAATACCGTGGATTCATTTATTTTCGTGGGTACCAGTTTTTGTGGATTAAGGAAATCTTGTATGTTCGTGAATATTTAATTTCATAGTTTTGCCATAGTGTGTATACAAGCCTATAGGAAATTTGTAATTCGTTGAATATTTGATTTCGTAGATCATCTGTAACTGCGAAATACATGAAAATTGGTATCCAACAAATAATAATGAATCCACAGTATTCACCAGTGTCCATATGACGTGAACATAAGGTCACATTACAGTCGTCAATAGTGAGCAAAACGTGTACCATGAAGTAAGACATAAATGATCCCATGTTAAACAATTCAAACAAAAAATCTGTCTAATTTTAAATTACTACAAATCAATAACAGTAAAAAGAGGACAGGATGCAAACCTCATTCATGCCAAATTCTAATGTATATTGTATAGCTATTAGAATAATGTTAGGCCGTTTTTATTTAATAAGTTGGTTTACGGACATCAGCCCAAAAAACTTCGGGTAGGAGGAGGGGAAAAAAATAAATTTAAACTAGATCTTTCCAGTTTTTGTTTTTTTACTTGGTTTACGGATATCAGCCACAAAAAAATAGGGTAGGAGGAAAAAAAAAAAAATAATTTAAACTTGATTGAAAAGACTTATTTATAGTTCTGTAAAACTTGAAAAGCCTTTTGATAATACCTTTTATTCAGCATCTTTTGTAGGTTTTGTGAAATTAATAAATGCGACAACAAAAACACATCACATAGAACAAGTCAATATTAAAAGACAAAGGCAAATCTAAGAGCATATTGCATGTCAACACCTATAAGGACAGAGCATATCAGACAGTATTTAAAAGTATAAACAGAAATTTACTGTCAGGAGCCTGTAATTCAGTGGTTTAATATTGTTTGTTGGTGTGTTACATATTTGTTATTTGTTTTTAGTACATTTTTTTACATTTAATTAGGCTGTTTGTTTTCTCACTTAAATTGTTTTACATTTGTCATTTTGGGGCCTTTTATTGCTTATGCGGTATGGGCTTTGCTCATTGAAGAAGGCTGTACAGTGATCTATAGTTATTAATTTCTGTGTCATTTGGTCTCTTTATGAAAAATCATCTCATTGGCAAACACACCACATCTTTTTGGAAAGATTAGAACTTGTTCTAAATCTTTACTTAGGCACCAACCTCCCTAACAACAGGACAGGTTAGCTACTGTTACTAAATGTATTCACACTGAAATATAGTTCCCTATGGTTCTGATATATGTGCACATAATACACATATAAACTGAAAAAAACTGGGTATATTATTGGAGCAGTTCATTAATGAATGTATGTCATTAATGTGTGTTGATGTGCAGGCTTTTAAAAAAACATTTTGATTAGGTAACTGGGTATTGATTCAACTAGTATGATTGACAACTGTCATTATCACCAAACAATCAGAGACAAGGTGAACCTTTAATTACAATGCCCCACCTCCTAAACTGCCAATCAAATTGACCACATTACCTATCAACCTCAGTCTTACATAATTATACAGACCACTCAATATAATTCTTAATACACAAGTATTTGACCTCATAATTGAATACACAATTGAGTATATTAGATATTTGATATTTATAAGGATGATAGATTTATTTATTGCCAATTACTTTTGATCTACATTACATAAAGTGATTCTGTAAATTATATCTAAAAGATAAATGATTAATGGATTAACAAGATCTTAAAAAAATGAAATATGAATATAAATATGAATAAATAAAAGGTATTCAAGTAAGGCCTATAATTTACTTGATAAATTTCCAATAATCATCTGTAATTAATCAACAATTAAATTAGTACACCTTTTTTTTTTATCATGAATTGGCTTGAAACAGTTTAAAAATTTTAAAACTTTTAATTATAACAAACCATTGTTTATTATTTTATCTCCCATCAATCATTATGTCTATTTTAGTCATTTGAATTTTTATTAGAAGTGAATACATATGTTTGCAATCAAGAAAGAATCCACATTTCAATAAGATATGTTTTTTAATTGGTTACGTTGAAAAAGTACATTTTCAATGCCCTGTGTTGAAAAATACTTTAAATTTTCAGCAATAGTGCTTTATAAATGTTCATTTTTCCCCACCATACCTTAATATGAAATTATTCAAACTACTATTCTAATCTTTCCATGAGTGATTTCCATCACTTTGATTTATATGTATCAACCCTATAAACATACATCTGACAGACAAAGATTTGTATTAAGTGAAATATGCAATTGATGAAAGCAGTATACATGTTTTTAATTATTAAAAACAAATGTAAATTGTTATTTTTTTCTTTTTTGCCCGACTTTGAGGGCATTTCTGGTATTTGGAATGTTTCCTTGGTCCAAACATGATTGGCATATGGGACGAACAATTCAATACTGGGTCCTCAGTTGTCTAATCAGATCATTTATTACCACCTCCATGTCTCCACAGAAAAAACATATGTCTGGTTCCATTGTCATTTATTTTGCCGTGGTCACTACTGCCGGCCCTTATTTCTTCAATCACAACATTAAAGTTTTTCTAATTGTTCATTAATGACTTGACCTATGGTTTCATGACGAAGGCATTTCACAAATTTTTTGTCTGATAATATTGAATTGTTTAGGACGTCCACATCCAGATGGATGTACACTGGTTCATTCATAGTAAACAAACCATGCCCTGATATCGTCTGGTTCCTAAACGGAAGTCAGGGTTTAAGGATGCGCAAACACGTGAACAGCTAACCAGTCACGTTTCTGGTGCACTGGTTCACGATTTTTTAATGCAGTAATAGGAACCAGAATTACGAAACGTAAACACAAAAATACCGTTTAAAATTTTCTTAGTAAATCGATAAATATGAGGTCGGCGGAAATAATTTTTAAGGGCAAATTTGCGTTTATTTTTATTTGAATTAGCGAAAATTCGGGTCGGCGGATCCGTAAACCAACTTATTTAATAAAAACGGCCTTATATTAAAAAAAAAATTGTTTTTTAAATTATTGGATATCTTATAGCACCAAACACTGAATATTTTAAGTTCCATGAAAATTTTTCTCTTTTGAGAGATTTTCTTTATTTTTTAATTTTACTTATTTTCACAGGCAACAAGATTCACACCAGCCAATAGATCCCAGACTGGAGGGTCAACATAATGAATATGTGGAAATGAAATATCAGGGCGAGGAGTGTGATAAAAAGTTAGAGGTCTACAGACCTATTGTTAACCTTGTACATAATATGGTTAACATGGGTAGTCTTTATGGAGGAGATAATTTGATGTTAGCCTCACAATATAGAAAGGTAGGTTTATGGAATATTTTTATGATTAAAAGGGATGTGGTGTATATCTATACTATTAAACGAGAAGACCTCATTTTTGGTGTCGCTTCTCTTCTTTCCAGAATAAATTAATCAACACGCCTCTGTGTCCTATAGGTACAGTGCATAGTCGCATTTGTCATCCATTCATATGATTATTCAGATTGAGTTATTTTAGGAGAAAAACAAGAAAAAATGCATCCGGATATTGTCCCGTCATTGTACAAAATTTTAAGTCAGATTAGGCTTCCGGTTTGCGTTTTTCTGTATACTTTGAACATACATATACTACGAATAAAGTGTATTTTCAGAATTTTATCTGCTATCATTTTCAAGTTTACTATCAACGGCAGTCACAGAGTTTATTAAATAGAGAGGGTCTGTATACTATATCAATGATCATCATGGATCGATTAGTAAACTTAGAATTGAAAGTAAATACGCTTTATTTATATAGTAATGAATGTTCATAATATACAGATAAGCGCTAAAATTATTCATGTGAACTTTTGATACTTTTTCTGAAATTCTCCAGTCATTAAATCTTTTACAAAATTCATTGATTACATGAAAAAAAGAAGATGTGGTATGATTGCCATGTTAAGACAACTCTCCACAAGACACCAAAATGACACAGATATTAACAACTATAGGTCACCGTACGGCCTTCAACAAAGAGCAAAGCCCATACCGCATACTCAGCATCTGGTGCAAGAAAATTGGGACCGTTAATTTAATTACTACCACTGGGTCGATGCCTCTGCTGGTGGACTATTAGTCCCCGGGGGTATCACCAGCCCAGTAGCCAGTACTTCGGTACTGGCATGAAGTACGGATTTTTTTTGTTATTAAAATTTGCTGTTACAAAATATTAGAAATTATTATAAATTAAGGAATGTATCTCCCTCATGCAAAGCTCTGATTCCTTTCACGGATTTGGTTATACTTTTTGGACCTTTTGGATTATAGCTCTTCATCTTTTATATAAACTTTGGATTTCAAATATTTTGGCCACGAGCATCACTGAAGAGACATGTATTGTCGAAATGCGCATTTGGTGCAAGAAAATTGGGACCGTTAATTTAATTCAAAAGGCCCGAAATGACAATGTAAAACAATGCAAACGAGAAAACTAGCGGCCTTATTTATGTACAAAAAATGAACGAAAAACAAATATGTAACACTTAAACAAACGACAACCACTGAATTACAGGCTCCTTACTTAAAAAAATATTTATAACATATGTACTAAAGGTATGTTCATATGGAAATTGATAGAAAACCAAAAATTGGGAACTTTGGAAATAAAGGTGGAGGGTAAAAAAAAATTTTCCTGTCCCCAATAACCTATGACTTATGATACTTTTGCTGAAATTCTCCAGTCATTCTGTATTTTACAAAATTCTTCCAACAACACTTTGCATACTTTAAACTACGCTCTGAATGCCCGCGATTTCGCGGGTGTGTTCTAGTGTCAATGAAACAGCAATCCAATGACACAGAAAATAAAGGACACTCATAGGGAAGCAAAGTTTGTGTTATTCTCATACCCCATTTATATATGCCTCTCCTATGGATAATTATTGTAGCAATATTTATGAGGTTGATTTGATAAGGGGTTTAATCCCAAACTGGCCTACACCAAAGAATAAACAGTTGGTATTTGCTGCTTCTACACTAAGCACTGGGATATTTGGAGTAAGAACAAAGTCTTATAAAAGGGCTTAGAATCATGTAAATCAGAGCAATCTGTCTAGGTCATAGCCAGAAATTAGTAGTGGTTTTGGTAATTAATATTCATAATATGTAAATGAGAATTGTACCACGTGATAGTACTTTGAACTGGACTGGCTTGATAGGCTTGATATCATTAAAATCTTTAAAACATGGATATTATAAGTTGCCCGTCACAGAGTCCTTATTTACAATCACTTTGATATTTCCGTAAAGTTGTCAGGCGGTCAAAATCAAAACAATGAACGCGAATTTAGTGAATTTTTCGTGATTTCATGAGTTTATTCTTTTTGAAATAGTGACATTTTAATTTGATGTGGGAACCTAGAGTTCAACGACTACACATACAAGGTTTGGACTTGCTTATTCTTTGGAAATTCAAGTTTCATATTTCAACCCGGCAACCTGTTTTTGTAATGACCTTGTAAGCCAATTTTCAACACGAAGTTTGCAAATTTGACAATTCAGCCATTTTAGCCTGTATTTTACACTGCAATGTTAAAAGCCTCTGGCTTCGATTTTTAAAATAGCTCAGGAACCTGTATTTTTGCAACAACAGTCATTATGTTTCGTTTAAATGGTGTATATTGTTGTGTATATTCATTTTCTGCCCCGGCAACCTGTCTATCACTTAAATTAGAATTAAAACAGACCTTTTTTCAAAATTCCCTATCATTTTAATGTTATTTCCGTGACCCGTATCCGATTTCTTTAGTATAATATTCAAATAAGCAAAGTGGCGTTGATTTCTGGATATTGTAAGGTGACATGTCATTTTGAGAATTTTTACCTTTTAAATCTGACAAATAGAAAAAAACCACTTCAGCTTATAACCTCGTACAAAGCAGGTTCCATATTCATATCACATCAATTTTTTCTTGTCCAGATGTATATGTAATGTTTGCCACTATACATAGAACCAATCTATCATCAAAATTATGATTGCCGTATGATTTTAATACTGTAAATTCAGAAATTATTGCAAGGTTTTTTTGTGACTGAGTGAGTATAGCAATAATAAGAACATTCTTATATCTGGTACATATGTCTGTATGCAGATTCTCCTGACATCACAATAATTCATCTTACATTTTTGTTCTTTTTTCAAAAATCGCAATAATAAATGCACGCAATAAATTCTCAATTTACAGTAGTACGTGTATTTCATGAAATGATGTTATTACAGGTTGCACTTTGTAAATATAGCTGTTTCTCAAACCACGCCTCTTTTGGGGAGATTTAGAATATTCATAGAAAATTAATTTTGTTTACATACTGGTTCCCAGTTATCCTCTCTGTGTTCCATTTCATAGAGACATAACTCGGGAATCTTACCAGTAAATATACATGTGCATATTGTTTACATTGAAATCTGTGGTAACCCTTCATTCGAGGTAGGGGAAGTTAAGAAAATTATTGTTAGTTTAAACTCTGAAAAGTTCAGGGCATATAAACGTTGAAAATATGCCGCACAGCCCTATATTTTATGACCTTTGAAAAAAATTGTAGTGCATATGAACTTTCAATTCTAGGATAAGATTTTTTTTAAAACTTCATAGTAAAAGTGGTACAGTTTTAGCCGTAAAAGGAGTTCCTATGGAAAATTGCATTGTCAATATTTACAGAAATGCAACCTACAATCATTTGTAAACTTGATTTTTCCTTTACAGCATTTATTATCACCTGAACAAATGTCACCTCCAAAGAAAATGATTGAGTTTTCTAGAAAACATCAAGAGGATACAATTGTACATAATATGAAAGAAGAAGTAGACCATTTGAAACGGGACCAAGTTGATTTGGAGGTATGGTTGTTAATTTGTATTGATTGGGGTTCCTGATTGTATTTTAGTTAATTCGTCAATGTCAAATAGTCAAATAGACAAAAGTATTGATATATTAAAGGTAAAAACAGATTGTATTGGTGATGCAAATCTTGAAAGTAAGGTGGAAATTTAAAGTTGAACTTATTCAGCATTTACTGAAGTATGTGATTAATGCAATTACTTTTTTTCAAATATAAATTTTTTGTCTAAGATGATTTAAGGGGGTTCGCGGGTCTAAATCATTTATATAGGATTTCTCTATATTTTTCTATAAATGAACTTTATCTTATAGTTAATAATAGAAATCGCTAAAATTTTACAATAATTTAGTTTAAGTACAGCTTATATGGAAATTATATTAAAAAAGATAGGTCACCGATGAGTTGAAAAAGATATTTCAATTTTAGAGCCAAAAAATGGCATTTTTTCGCCAAAGGGAGATAATTTGGAACTTTTTCAATGATGTATACATTTTGACAGTCATCTGGGGCCAACACGAATTGATTGTTTTCAATGATTTTTGTACCATATGATAAAGTAACAACTACAAAAGGAAAAAAATAAAATTTGTAATGAAAAACAAATATTTGATTTTTTTCTGAAACTTTTATACCCTCGAGCCTCCTTAAATATGAATCAGATTTGGAAAAAGGATCAGTGTAGGTCTTCACAGACAAAATATGAAACAAGCAGCAAGATGTGTTTAAAGTTGATGAAGGGAAATACATCATCTGTATCTATTACTCTTGGTTACACTGCATGTCTGATTTTGATATTGGTCATCAATTGAAAACTTGAAAGTTTCTTCTAAATAAATCTTAATACTTATATTTTGTTTTTAGGAGAAACTAGAAAGATTGTATGAACTTGACAGACTTCTCCAGGAACAATCATATAAAGTCACAGCATTCCAAGAGGATAAGGTTAGTATGACTGTTGTCTTTTCTGAAATTTGTTTTATTCATATGGTATAATGTCATAAGTTAAAGCAGACCTCTTAACCTCAACTTTGGAGCATGCTTTATGATAAATAGTGCCCACTAAATGCAACATTTTTTCATAAAAAATTCATGAGAAAATGTGGAATTTTTCATTACTGTTGCACTAACTTGATATTCATTTGAATTGATATTGAAAAATACATTTATGTACCTTGAAATTAGAATAAAAATAAAAAAAAGATTTTATGAAATTATGTATTATTTTTTTTACCAAATTCATGAAGACAATATATATATATATATGTAACATTTGTCATGAATATGAAAATTTTCAGAAGTAAAAATTAAAAAAAAACCAGCAATTAGGAAATAACATATTCTTCAATGTATCTTGAGATATATATAAAAGAGAACTTGTGTTTTGCAGGATCTACTAGAGAAGGCATTACAAGGCTTGTTAAGACAACAGGATATGGTCCAAGATAGCTCTCATGAATTACATCATCTTATCAAACAACAAAGAACAGTAGAGAAAGAATTATCTAGAGTTTTATATCATTTAGCTCAGGCTTCTAAGGTATTGAATTATATTTTATACAAATTAAAAGAGGAAAAAAACAGAATTACCATTACATTTGCAAAAATTAGTTTGTAATTCTTTTTACATGGTCTCATAAATTAAGACATCTAATTTTGAAAAAATAACAATATCTACATTCAACAAGTTCAAGGCAAACATTGCATTTATGTTAGCCATATATTTCAAATGACTGGTAGTTCAATTGATTGGTTGATTGTTGGTGTTATTATACCAGTTTTTATTGGTGGAGGAAACCAGAGGGCTCAGAGAAAACCACGATCTTTGGTAGGATACTGACTATCCTAGTAATTAAGATTGAGGTACAGTGCACCTGCACAAGCAGGCTTCAAACTCACAACCTCAGTGTTCCGATAATTTAATTATACAGCACAGAGTATAAATGGAGACTATTGGTAAAGAAGCACATTTTCTTTCAATCCTTAAAATTTGATGATTTCTATTTTAGGAATTAGAAGAAACGACAGCTGAAAATAACAAGGTGGAACATGAAGTTGCTTTACTGAGGTCAAAAGTTCATGGGGAATTGGCAAGGAGTAAGAGTGCTCCTTCTCTGGTAAGTTTTATCAAATTCAGCTTTGATTTGAACAAGCAGATATTAGTGTATTACTGTAAACCAACTAATTTTCACATAAACTTTATTTTGGTTAAGCGCTTTACAGCCCCACTTGTTGATATTTAATTTCGTAGTTTTCAAATCAACTTGATTTAGTTTTAAATAGGGAAAGATCAAAGTATTGCCTTTTTACAAAGATTTATAATTGTGTTATTTTTATAATCGCAAAAAAAGTTAGTTTACAGTATATAATACATCACTATTGATGGCTTTGAAATTTTAAATTTATATTTCATTTATTAATTTACAGAGATTGAATAGCATACAACTTTTATTTTTTTAATTTTTCTAAAGGTAAATGAAAATATGAGAAAAAAGATGACAATGGAGAAAGATTTGGCAAAAGTAAAGAACATTATGGCTGGTTTATCAGAAGAAGGTCAGAGGTTATCTGAGGCTATAAATACTCTTAAAAGATCCTCATCTGGTGGTGCTCTTAATCTGGTCAATGGTGAGCTAGACAAGCCTAGAAAGAGAGAGAAGTCTGGAACTTACATGGAAACTGACCTTGACACTACAGAATCTAAAGACTTGTCACAGGTCAAGGCCATTCTGTCTCAAAGGTCACTGACCTCTGTTCCTGATGATATGAATATTAATGTTGAAACAGCTATTTCTCCAAAGGCTGTTGATTTTATTGAGTCACAGGTAACAATATCAGTAATATGTTAAATTTAGTTTTTTTTGTGTAACATTTGGATAAAGGCTGTTTAAATTATAAATATTTCAGTACTCAGAATAATAATTAAAAAAATAAACGTTTATATTTTGTCACTTTGAGTTTTCAAAGGTTACAATAACTGATAGTTGTTTGAATTTGATAGCTAAATGCATATTTAATACTCTTAAAAGTATAACATTTGACATTAATAAGCTTCATTACTCACTAAATAAGAGATTCATAATTCATTTGTGTTTATGTCTCTCTTTTTTGGTTAATCCAGAGTCAATTATTAAGAACAGGACATTTGAAAAAAGGATTTCTGGATTAATATGATCATTTCTTTTTTCACCAGGCTTCTGCACCATTGGAGTCAATGGGATTTAACCAGGAAGAAGGCCCATGGGATATCAGTGATGCTGATGAAAATACGAAACGATTTTATGGTAATTTCTTTGTTTAACAAGTAATTGTTGGCATGGGTTATCTAATGAATTTTTGAAGAATGATTTTAATTTGGTATTTTATAAATAAAATTCATGATTAACTTATGTCAAGTTGAATTACTCTAATACCACCTAGTTGATCATCAATACTGACAGATATTTTAAATTGGTGCTATATGATCAAAATTTCACTCACTTACGAAAAGATGCGAAAATCACGCCTCTGAGTTAAATTGATATGATTGGAACAAATAATACTTTGGTCATAAAAAATTGAAGTTTGTTTCTTTATAACTTTCAAACTTACTGATAAATAGAATCTTAATACAATTGATTTAAGAAGAATTCATGCAAATACTGTCAGATTGAAGAAGGTCAAAATGTATTTTATGACTTTAGTGAATAAATTTGTTATGAAGCAATATTAAATTGAAAATATTGCCTATAAGCAAATTTTGAAATAATCACAGAACATATAATTTTATTTAAATGATAGCTGTTCCATTTTCACTTTTAGAGATAAAAGACAACATTTTACTTGAAATTATAATAGATTTTGGTACAAATTGAAAACGATTTCTGTAAAAGATAATAACATGTTTTATATAGAAGTAAAGATAATATTTTAAGTTGTCTTGTAATTGTCTCTAAGTTAATAATGGAATAGCTACCATACAATTCATTTCATTCACTCATATGTTTTGGTAGTGGGACATACCATTTTTAACAAAGCTTAAATGTGATAATTTGCAAATATCTGATAGATTGTGTTCAGTATAATTAAATATTGTACTTTTCAGTTTTATATGAACCATTGCTGATTGCTTTGGTTTTAAGAGATATTCATCACATTTATTCGCACTCATTTTTTTTAAGAAATGTATTGAAATGCTGTATGATTCCAGTTAATAATATACTTACAAATAGGAGCTCTACGATTTATTATTGTATATTTGTAATGGAATAATATACTTATCTCGATAATTATAAGCCATACCCAAGAAGAAATTAGGTGAAACGAATTCATTATTGTGAAAATTGCAGCGTAATAAGTATTGGAAAAATAAAAATAACTTTTTAATAAATTTTGGGAACATTTTTTTTTTTTATATTGTAAATTTCATTTAAAAAAAGAATATGAAAAATGTTGCATTTTTTTCATTGAAGTTTATGCATTCATGTCTATCATAAATGTACCAAAAACATGAAAATTATATGATTATCATGATGTTGCATTATCAATTATGGTTTAAGATAAGATACAAGATTTAAAGTGGAAAATTATTTCAGACAACAATTGAAATGATTGAGGTATGATATTGGTTTGTCTGTAACTCCTGTTCGCTATAGTAGCTTAGATCTGTTAGATGTTCAGTCTGTGTGATAGCCTGCTTTGAGAGGACATAAAATCATAACACACCCCAAAATCATTCTTCAAACAAAATCTTCCATAGAGACCACCATTTTAAACCATTTTTAGGCACATAGGTTCGAAAAGTCCTCTTCAACACAGGTTTGTTTGCTTGAGGTGTACGGAAGGCCCTGTCCAATTGACATTTTATTTTGCTTTGAAAATAGGTATTCTCCCTAAAGAAAGACCAAAAACATTGACAGTACGGGATGTCAAACGTCAAAGTGAACAAAGACGAGAAAGGGAAAAAATCAGAAAAGAAATTGATGACTTGGATTCTGAAGGTATATGGATGTTGTGTGTGATTGACATTGTTGTTAGAGCTATTTTCATAATGCATGTAAGTTTACGGTCTGGTTGGATGTCTTGCTTTGTTTGTATAAATGTTTGTTCAAGCATTATAATTAAGATTGACATCTGGCATCAATAAATATGTGGAGATTCAGCTTGTATAATGTTATTGGAATGTTTGAGAAAACATTTAACAAACAAAGTAAGCAAGCTAACCAAACCCTTAACCTACATGCATTATGAATATAGCTCTAAAGAGTGCTCAGCATGTCTTGCTTAAAATTGAGTGTATTCCTTCACCAAGTTATATAAATTGTGTGTACAGAAATTTTGATGGAGAAATTCCTTTAGTTAGGTTGTACCATATATTCTAAGGTCAAATTCTAGGGTCAAATACACAATCTATCAGGTTATTCAAAAGATCCTTAATATTTCCTGATTAATAAATCATCATCATGCATTGTTTTTTTATGTATAATATTTTTTATGTTAATAATTTATTACATACCTAATTTGCACAATGTGGAGGGTTTTTAGTTGGCGCATGTATGTTCAGTTGTCTAATTGCATGTCACAGTTATATATAGAAGGCATGAAGACTATAAATCATATTAGTTTATGTATAACACTGTTTTGTGTAATTATATGTGTAATACTGTCTAGTTTAAGTTAACATATACATAGAATTTAACATGTTTTATACATGACACATCAAATGACCACTTAGACATCTCAAATGCACACATACTAGTCCTTTGTAATCAGTAGTATCTGTCATATTTAGGACTTACTTTGAGATAGCAGGACTCAAAACAGGTTGTTCAAAACTTATAGCATTTGGTTATGTTAAGTTTACAAATCCTAGACTAATCAGTAAACTTGTCAAGCTCTGCATTTACAATTTGTAGAATTTTCCACTGGATTTTCTGTTAACATTTATCATATTCCTTAATGCGGGGTTCACACATTGCCGATTATTGCTCCCGTTTGAGATCAGACAGCGATACGACACGAAAAGTGAAAAAGTCGGATTAGTATCCTCAATTACCTGGAATGTCCTATTATTGTCTGAACGCAGTCGTTTTAGTTCGTAACAGATTCCTACTGGTCGGGAAGGGTCCGAATAGTTCGGCAAAGCACCCCGACAGTTAGGTGCGTCCCGTAACATTCGGGGAAACTCAGCCGATTTTTTCTAGTCGGATTACAATCGTGCCTATGTTGTGACAGATTCTGCTGTATCGGATCGAATTCCTAACAATATTCTGTGTATTCGGGACGGTGTCCTGTGGAACGGGAATGATCTGGAGAAGTCCCGACAATAACAGAATACAATACGACTGAGACCAGACAAAGCCGTTTGCAATGCGATAGAGCGGACCGTGATAGGATTACGTTCCGACAGTACCCGATCATCCCGATTATGCCGACAGTTTTCGAACGGATAACTTCCGTCAGCGTCGGTTCACTGTCTTGTCACTATCTGATCTCTGTCGGATTACATTCGGTAGAATCGGGACGCAGTCGTGACAGACTCGGTCGAATTTCACCTGGCGAAAGATACAAATCGAATTTCCATCCACGATTCACACGATCTTGATCAGACTTTTGACAAATTTTAATCGGGAATGGTCCTGTCAAGGACGGCAGTAAAAATCGTGAATGTATGACCCCAGCTTAAGGCAATGCAGAAAACACCATAAGTTTTTCAGGACAGGACATAACAAAACTGTTTTTGAATCAAATCAAAGTTACTTTTATTGAACTTATCATGTGAAAAACTATGACAGCACTGGTATATTTGGGTGCCCAACCCTAGTGTGGGGGCATTGGTTCAAGCCCAGGCATGGGTCAATGTTAAGACTTTTAATGAGTTAGAGCAAATATTGGCCATCATTATAATGTGTCCAGGTAGTCTTTGACCGTATGAACTACATTTGTGTACCACCTTCAAAATCAAGCGTGGCCTGTCAGTCGAGCTAGTTCACAGCAGGGTTCACATTTACAGTGTATTTGCATGTTCTCATCCATACTGTGCAATTAATTTACCACTGGACATCATTATTATCATCATGTAAAAAATGCATGGCCATGCATGCAGTTGACTACAGCATTCTGTGTGCCTCCCCACCTGCGTTGTGTACCAATCATTTATTGTATTCATGGTCTGAATCAAAATCATGCTTACTTAAGGTATGAATGCACACCGCTTAGAAGCACAGGTTGCATGTTGGAAAGTTGGAGAATAGGAAGCAATAATTTGTATCAATTTAATGAATACTGTGGATTAATTTCTTTTGCCTAAATCTGCATACACACTTATTCTATACTTGGTTGAATATTCAAATTGGTGGTTTACATGTACTCAAGAAATTCAAGAAAATTGGTTTCACCATGAAAATTTAATAATGAATCCAGTGTAAATTGAAAAACTTAATTATGAATTTAATATGACCTTTGTCTAAATTAACTAGTTATCTTTTTTCTGTAAATACTTGTTGAAATTGTTTTTGTAACCAAATGTATTGATAGATAACTATGCACTACCAAAGGCATTATTTTCATCTGTTAGCTCACTATTTTCAGTATAAGATTTTAAAAGTTTATCTAAAAGGAGTTTATTGATGTCTGTCATTAACTGCTTAGAAATAACCAGGTTTGATTTATTTTCAGATCCTAGTTGGACCAGTTCTACAGTGAGTCCAAAACAGGTAGCTAACAGCATAATTTCTTAAATTGAAAACTTTTCTAATGGCATTTTCACATACTATTAGCATCTTCATTGATAATGATATAGCAATGTTTATCAATGATTGTTTTGAAAATCTCTAAATTTATTGTGTTGTTGCTTAAAATAAGTGTGAATTTATTTAGATAAATATATTCTGTCTTTACAAGGTGCATAAGAAATTTACTTATTTCCATGTAGAAGTTTCTTTTTACATTCAAGGTTTTCAATATTTAAATAGCTTTAATTATTCATATCATATCACATTTTTATTTTCAGGAGTATCAACCAATATATGAAAATCTTCCCCCAGCCAACAATGCCCCTAAGGCATGGTCTTCTGTTAATCTTGGTGGAAGTAGTAGCAATAACTCATCTACCACAGGTTCACGTAGACATTCAAATTTACATCTCATAGCTCCTAGACCATTTGTCAGAACATACCCTTCACCGACTGCTGAATCAGCAGAAATACTGCCATCAAAATCATTCAATTTTTCTAGTGGACTATCATTCAATGACAGTGGTGTTGTCAAGGCAACAAGAGTCATCGTGCAACCAGATGACGATTCTCAAACTGCCACGTCGCCACTGAGTCCTTCAAGGTCGCAGCCCATTGTTAAAGGATGGTCCCCGGTAAAGACTAATTTATTCAATGTGAAACGGACTCCTAAAGGGAGGTATATGACAATTTCAAGTAGTGAGCCAGTGAAGATGGAAACGTCACTCTTACAGCCAGCATCGTTACATTCGGTAGCAGGGGACCTCATGACCAATAATAATGTAAGTACGGGAAAATCTTATCTGAAATGATCGTAGCTTTTTGTGGTAGTATTGGAAGTCAAATAAACTTGATCTTTGTGTTATGATACAAGGTAATTTCAGGTAGGTTTATGAAGAAGAATAAAACAGATTAAAAAATCATGCTTTAGAATGATAAAAAAAGGTTATTTTGAAAGTAGACTATAAAATGAAATTTTGTATTTTCTTAATTGGCAAAATATTCTAAAAGTTATTGAATCATTCTTAAATTAAAAAAAATGAGATATGAGAACATCTAGAAAGCTTTAAGAAAAATGTGGTGCTTCTCGATATTTTAAAATCTGACTACTATTTCAATTTAAGATGTATATACATTTCTATGTAAATGGCTATGTGTAAGTATGTGTGAAGTTTGTGTTAGATTAGCAAATAACATGAAACATGTATCTATAAACATTTTATCTGTTATATATGGTTTGAAGATGTTGTTTTTGCTCTTTCCTTTACATTATTAAATACTTTAAAATGTCTTATTTGAAACACTGAAGTCATCATATTTACACACCATTTAAAAGTACCATTTAAGGTTCATTGTGAGAGAAACAGACTGTAAACAGTTAGCATATCAAATCTTGACTTGTGGTCTCATAGTTGAATTGAATCATGTTCTGTTGTGTGTAATGACTTGACATAGGATTTAATACACCATTTGAAATTGCTAAATGGAATATCTCTTAATAAATTACTCACTTTGACAAAAGGAGTAGGTTCAGTAGGACTTCTTTGAGGCCCCAAAATATAGTAGTTTTACAAAATTGTTAAAATGTAAACTTTTAGTTATTTATTGGAAAGAAGAATGCTTCTGCTACATAAATATGGGCATTTTTTGACAATACAATGGACATATATTGGGTACTAGCATCATTAAGTCATGCTAAATTATTGATGAATATATAACATATATAAAGGTTGAGGATGAACACTGATGCGGCCACTTTCATTTTTGACAAAAACCATCTGAAAAGTGACATATTTTGGCATATTTGACCGAATTTTCATATTTTAGCTATAATCCAAGCGTTTTTAATGAGTAAATCAGTTAAAATCTTTCACATAAACTAATTGAAACAACTGAAATAGACACTTAAGTGTTTAAAAGGTGTCTAAAATCTTTCGTCAGATGAACTTACCGGACCTACTCCTTTGTTCAATCTTTCAGTAGTATCAACATTAAGCGTTAAATCCAATGCCTTAAAACACACTCTGCTCAAGTTAGTTTTGTCCTTATTTATTCTATTTTGGAAGTCCAAATTTCATGTTAATGATTCTGGTGAACCCCAATTGCACAATCTTGCATATTTGATTAGAAGTTAAGGTTATTGTTGTCCAGAATATGCATGAAATATTTGCCACTGAACAATAACAACAAAAAATCAACCCATAGAAAACCACTTGAGAAAAATTGCAAACACTTGTCTTAACTCAGTTATCAGGGAATGAACTTTCAATGCTATATTTAAATGTGGTGTAGTTGACAATCATCATTTCCATCCTTAGAGTGTCTCCAGTCATATTTTTGTTTATTTTTGTTTGTAGAGTATCATAACATGTAAGTCATGAAAGTTCTCCTGTGTATACTCAGAATAAACCAATAATCTCCATACAAATCGTTTGTCATTGTCGTATCAACAACACTAAATCTGTATGCACATGTTGTAAACACATTCTCACCCAAAAAAAGAATGTATTTGGAAGCATCCATGTGTTTCTTGCATGCAGAATTACAAGTTTTTGTAAGCCATGAACAGCTTTAAACAGGAAACTCAACTATTATATCATATATTAAAAGGACAATATTAAATTTAATCATAAGATATATACATGTATACACATTGTATGTATATATGAAACAGTTACAGTATAACAAGTACATATATCCAAGACATTATTTTCAAAATTAAGTTTTCATCATGTTTTTATAACTAATTTACTGTTTAGTAAATTTATTCTGAAGATCATTGAAATATTGAACATAAATTTCCATTTATTGTTCCTTTAAATTCTTAAAATAAAGGAAGCATGGAGGTAAAAGGTTCAGTTCCATCATAAAAATTTGTTTATATTCATTATTCCATACAAAAAAAATGTTTAATGACAAAACATACTACAATGTTTTATTTTAATATCAGATAGGAATATATATTAGACTTAAGAACTTTTATTTAAAAAAAAAAAGTCTCTGTATCACAGACAGGAAGTTGTTGTATATCATTGAATAATAAATGAATTAATGTTTTTTTTTAATATTTAACAGTTAGATATGGTCCCTGATATAGTGAAGAGTTCTACCACAAAAGTAGATCAGATGGATGATACGTCTTTCGAACGAGAAGTTGTAAGTTACTTTTATTTTAATTCAGTTTTCTGTATAGTAATACACAAAATAATCACTTAAACAAACATGTTATACATAAATAAGGCTGTTAGTTTCCTGGTTTGAATTGTTTTACATTGTCATTCTGGGGTCTTTTATAGCTGACTATGCAGTATGGGCTTTGCTCATTGTTGAAGGCCATACAGTGACCTATAGTTGTTAATTTCAGTGTCATTTTAATCTCTTGAGGAGAGTTGTCTTATTGGCCATCATACCACATCTTCTTTTTATATATATATATATATATATATATATATATAAAGACTCTATTATAAAAGTTAAACTGCATTTAACTTAGTACTGTTTTGCAAAGATAAACACAACATTTAATAGCTTTTGTTAGTACAACGCGAGCACATGAAGAGAATTTTTTGTGTTAGTATTTTAAAACATTTTGGATAATCCTATATTTGACAAACACCAGTAATGTGAATTGCAGATTTATTGTTTAGCTGAATCAGTTTCTGTTGATTAATCAGAAGAAAAAATCATCAATTCTTGATTTTTTGATTTTGACAAATATCCATCCTGAGATTTGTATTTTGCTGAAAACTTCAATTTGCAGTTTATTTTTATACCCATGACATGTACAAAAATTAGCAGAAAGTTTATTTTCTATTCATAAGTAGAGGAATATACATTTGATAATTTGTTAAACATCATTATTGAATAGTGTCTTTTTCATAATTACAGTTAGCTTTCCCCAACAAAGTTTTGATCCCAGAAAGATATATGCCTGAATCTGATGAGGAATCATTCACAGAAGAAGAAAAGTATAGACGGCAAGAAAAATCTGATAGGTTGAAAAAGATTCTTACACAGCAAAGGTGAATAAATATAAGTTAGATTATAAGGAAATTGATTACTTATCTATGTAAACAAATGTGATTTAAATACTGTAAATGCAGAAATTTTCGTTGAGGATTTTATTTCGTTTATTAATTTGAAAAGAATATATCCACGAAATTAAAAAAACAACATGAAAACTTAACCTCCATATGATATCACTGTCATTTAATGGAAACCACAAAATTAAATCCTTATCAAATCTTATAAAGAGACAAAACCACAAAATTTTAACTCCACAAAAATTAATGTTTCTACTGTAACTAGACCAATTTTTCTCGTTTTGTCATATAATTCTCTAAGGTGGGCGCAGGGTTTCAACTCAAAACCTTATTGATACAGTATATACACTACTTCCACCACTTAACACAGACACACACCCCTTTCAACACATAAAATGATATAAATGAAATAGGATAAACATGAGACACTATCTCATACATGGGGACAAATTGAACAAACAATAATAAGGCTACTGTATAGTTGACAACAGAGATATGATTACTTTTCCTCAAACAGTTAGCCCAAGAAGACCTAATGCATTTTCATATACATTTCCTATGTCACAATGCTTATGATATTAAGTCACAGTATTTGATTGATCAATGCCATTATTTACACAGATTGAGCTGAGACACTGACTGAGGTCAATTTTATAACTGACTTAGTACCAGCACACTGATAAGTAGGAAACCTGGTATCAGAAACAATACAGTTTCAAAAAGTTAAGACCGAGAGATTTCATGTTGTTTTCTCTTGTCATTGAAACATTCTTGTCTCATGTGTAAAGCTTTCAATAGATTTTAAAATGCTTAACATTTGAGAGGAAAAGTTGGGTGACATTCATCTCATTAACATTACTGAATATCATGCTTTTTTCAAATGAAGCTTTTTTTACATGGCCTTTTAATGTCTTATTTCAGTATTCATTCATTATCTCAGCCTGATGTTAGTAATGTAGCCCAAGAAAAAGTCAGAAGAGCGCAGTTGTTGACCATGAACCAAGAGTTAGCCAGACAAGTTACCAAAAAGTCCAGAGAGGCTGCAGGTATGTCATACCAAGAGTTATCTCTCTTGAATGTCTTCTTGTATGTAGAATTAGACAAAAATATATATTTAGTAATTATATGTTGTTCTTTTCTGTCTGTTTCATGTGCATTGTGCTTTCAGTTGACTATGTTAATGTTAATAAGTATAGTTATCTTCTGATACAAGTTAGCGTATTAAATTTATTTTATCAAATAAATAATTTATATGAATTTTTTATCTATACATGTGAGGATGGATATTGGTCATGTTAAGTGTATTTAGTTAGATAAAAAATAGAAACATTTGAGAAATTGAAGAACACTTTCAAAATAGATACTTCTTGGATAAACTAAGTTGATTTGAAAATATTGGGTTTTTATAGACGACTGATAGGGGCTTTACAAAGGTAGGTCCTGAAGTTGTGTAACACAGGCACTTGTAGGGATTTGTGATTATTTTTACCTTACAAGGACTGTTGAATGCATTTATTCAGTGCTAATCTTTAAACTTTAATACATAATATTTTGTGATGTGTATTTGTGCTTTAATTATATAGAGTGGCCTCGTTAAGGTAGGTGCATTAATGCTGAGTCTGCACTTTTTCAGGTGCTTCTCTTCTTGTATGCTTGTTATTTATTGAATTGGAATGAATGTAGATATTATATATGTATAAACTTGATGCAAACAATTGACAATGGAAAGGGTTTTTATGTAGTTAGCTAGAGCTAGAATATTTACAAAAACAGTATTTTTTTTCAAAATGAACTTAGGGACGAAATCAAAAGATCAATGTAATATAAAAAAACTTAATTCGAATAGTTTGCAGGTGGGGGGTTGAACTGCAGCAAGATTTGGTTATCCAACATTGATTTTTACATATATCCATATGGGTCAATCAATTTTTCCCGAATTAAATTAAGAGGGAGGGGGTCAGTGAAAAAACTATGTGAATTAAGTCTTTTATCCTTCATTGAACTTTTGTTGTCGTCCCTTAGATCATGGCTGTTTGGCAGGTTAAGCTTTGTTTAGATGATGTGGGCTATTTCCTGTTTGATGAAAAAAATGGACTTTATGAGTGTTGTTTGCAATTGGTTTATAAATATAAATGTTATGGTTAATGCAATATGAATTTGGTACTAACAAAGTTTCTATACTGCCAGGATTTGTTGAAATAACTTTTTCAAGTAATAAAAACTTCTTTTAAAATAACAGGACAATCAAGACTAGTTAAAACTGGTTATATTCTTATAATATTATATGACACAAGTCCAGAATAAGCATTAAAAATGACCATTGAAGAATTAAAGTTTTTCAGATAAAAAAGTATCGAAGAACAAAAATGTCTATATTTTGTATGATTTAATACATTTAATTAACCAAGTTTCTTACTATGACTTACTGTGGACTTGTTGTATATTATCAATTTTGTAGAAATATTTTTATACTTGTATTTTGTTATTAAGCATGGCAACATAAACAATTTTACTAATTTTTTAACAATATACAATATTTGATTCAGAGAAAAAAAAATCATAATTGTAACTAAAATTTTGATTTTGTCCTGTTACTTTGGTACAACAGGCCACTTTCTATGCATTTAATTTGAAGAAAAATAAATATAAAACAAGTCTGAAAAATCTAAACTCTTTCAATTAATTATTTATGTTAAAAATTATCATAAAGATTAACAGATATACATTTTATAGTGTGAGAACACACTTATTTTATTTCAAATTTTATGCATGGAAATGGTCTTATAAGTTCTTGATATGGATCGAATGCTGCTGAAGGGATTGTTATAAAACATTCACATGATTTATGGAATGAGAACACTGCTGACACCTAGTGTGGGAAGGCCAGCACCATATAGTGTAGATTTTTAGAGACTAAATAATATTGCAGTATATACTGCTTTGAAAATAATTTAATCATCCATTTCTATAAATAAATAAATGCATATAATTATGTCAATCTAAGATGGTTCTTCTATAGTCATGATATTGGGTTTTTTTAAGCATTATTAAGGAAGGGGTACAGCAATTTCACAAAATACTGTCACATATCTGTTTTAAGAAATAACCCTGTCTTTTTATATCTGATAAATAGTTATGATCTTTCAAAATAGTGATTTCTCTATGGAAAGTTGTCACAAGAAGTAATTAATAACTACTTAAGGTGGTACCTAACACTTTCACTAAAATTAATTTGGCTCGTTTAATTTTGATAAAATTTTGACAAAGTATTTACTTTGACCCTTTAACAAAAATATAAAAATTTCAAAAATTTTGAACCAACTGTTTTGTCAGAAAAATTACACTGGTTATATAGCAGTTTGACAAACACTTATTTTGATCATTGAGAAGCTTAATATTCCCTTAACAATACAACGTAATTAAAACGTTTAGCTGATTTTACAGAGTTATCTCCCTGTAGTGTTAGGTACCACCTTAACTGTCAAATGGGCAGATTTATATAGTTGATGATTTTTCTAAAAAAGAAATAAAAAATTAGGAAATTAGAAGCACTTCACTTGGAAGACATTCAAAATCACATTGGGGAAATAACCAACAATTCAAATATCCATGATTGAAACAAAGCAAGTTTATCTAAAGTATTACGTTTGAAAGCCAAAGTCATCTTAAAAATATCTGTCTGCTTATTTAATATCTTAGCATTTGACTTGACATTTAGTCATACTTATTGCCATTTCAACATTTAGTGATCAACATTACTTTATTTTTCAGCTGCCAGGAGGAAAACATGGTCTGGAATTCCCGGACAGATAATTGTTCCTGACCCTGAAGATTCCATTGTCAAGGAAGCTGAACTTATCGATATAGAAAAATACCAACGACAAGAAAACTTATACATTTAAAAAAACTTTTAAAAAATCTAAGAGGCCAGTATTAAAAGATGTAAAACTTAACGAACTTTACTTTTTATACTTAGCTTTTAACAAATTTTACTAAATGAATAAACTGTATGTCCGAAACATAACACGATTAACAGTATTCAGATGTATCAGTTCATTATGTGTTAAATAATGATAATTGAAATTTTGCATAATACTTGCTTACACATATCATTATTATTCAAACATTTTCATTTTATTTATTGAACTAGCCTTTATAATTATCAACAAAATTCATTGACAAGACTGACTTATTGTGGTTTAAAAAAACGCTACCTCAACCATTACAAAAATTGAAGGGTAGATTACAGAATGATAAAACAAAAACTGGTTTCAAACTCATCTATGGCTATTTATTCAGTAAAGAGAATGTGTTCAAAGTTCATAACTCAGTTAAGATGGTAAACTGTAGTAAAACCCCATTTTAAAGACGAGTTATTAAATTCATTCCTGAATATTTGAATATTGTATTCTCATTATAAGAAAGGGCATGTTATTAATCAGACTTTTTAGAGGTAGTTCGTAAAATGTTGCTTTTTTACATTTTCACTGTTAATAGATGTCTTAGTAGCTATTTTCAAATTTAGTTTTTTTCCACTCCTAGTTATGCATAAAATGTGAACTTTTTGTGGTATTATATGCACTAGGCAATACTAGTTCTCAGAACTTTGATGGATTAAATTTATTTCATTAGTCAATTTTCGTATTTTGTAGAAAAATGAAGTATAGATTATATCTAAGTTTTGTGATTTTGCAATTAAAAAAAAAAGAAATAAGAAGAAAATCCTTATATTTCTCACTAGTTTTCAGGATTTAAAGAATAATTTAGTAATAAAGAAGTTATCTTTTATGTTCAAATATGAAAAAAAATATAAATGAGAGAATCAAAGAAATATTTTATACGTCCTATTCAGTATTGTGAACATAGGTTACCTCTTTATAGCTTTAACCTCTGGAGCAATAATTTTACATCAATGATATTAATAGACGAATAACTTTGTGATATTTTATATACAATGAACAATTATGCTGCTTAAACAAAACAATCTGTGATAGATGTTTTTTTTTGTTTTTTAAATGATTTAGGTTTTTTATAATTTGAATATGGTTGTGTACCACAATTTTTGTTTGAGTCTTTGCCTCCAGTAATAATTATTAAGAAGAAAAATAGATATTGTACAAGCTTTTTTATGCAGTGAAGTATTATGTGGTCGAAATTAGGCATACGAATATAAGTCTCATTACATTTGGTTTATTTTGACAGTTTAAGCCAGTCTTTTTATTCTTATTAAAAGCCTTGTTAAATTGTCTGAACAAATATAGAAAGTTTTTGATGTTTCTCGCATAATGAAAGGACAAATTAAGAAAGAGGCAAATTTTAGCTATCTGTCAAGCTAGGCAAGTTGCTTTATCAATGATATTATGTCATATTTATAGATGGTCTAGCAGAAGTTGAGGTGTAAGGTTAGTGATTGAAAAAATAACATTTTCTAAAATATATTTTATTGAATAAACTGTTTATATTCGCAAATTTATATATCTAAATATTATATATTTCTATGTTTCAAATTTATTAATTGTTATGTTTGTTATTATTTTTTTGTCCATAGATATGCAAGTTTTTATACTGTTTTGTTGAAAATAATTTTTTGATAATGTCGGATACAACAATTGTAATATATTTTTAAGTTATCTACTAAAATCTAGCATTAGTGCTGTTATAAAGTAGCTTGTTTGAAAGATCACTAACTTGAAAAAAATATATATAGATAAAGATTTTGCTGTTTAATTTATAATGAGTCAGTATAGAAAATTGGATAGGTTAAAATACCAGCATGAAATACATAAGTAATGTTACAATTTTGGTAAATTTTGATTTCATCACCCAAAATTTGGAAACAATATTGTAGAAGTTGAATGCAGGACATTGTCAACAGGTAAACACATTCATTAACATTTAAAATATTGAAAGCCTCACTGTGACCCTTACGAGAAGCACAGCAATAAAAGTGTTATTTATATGCAATGTGTTATATCGATATAAGTGAAATGAAAGGAGGTATTTTGTGTCATAAATAAATACACCATACCCCTTCTATTGTTTGTTTTTTTTAAGAAATTTTGGATACTCAGAAACTACATTCAACATCATTTGTCGTAAATTGTGTGCACAAGAACAATAGTTCCAAATCTTAGGTTATTTTATCTTCGTTATTGGCAATAAGTCACGCTTATAATGTTGTACTGTTAAAAAATAAACATATCTTTATCAAGTTTGTATTTGAATATAAATCATTTTGTATTGTTCAATTATTTTTTGTACATTCCTTTATTTTGTACAGTGTACAGAACATATTTGTATATTTATATTTGTTCATTTAAAGATAATTATATCAAACTATAAAATTAAATATTATTTATATATAATCTGTTTTGTCAATTTATTTGACTCAGTTTATAGTAATTAGCGATCTACTGATCTGGTCCCAGTAAATCGTAAGGTTAGAAGAGTAAGATATAACACAATCTGACTTTCTAAATCAACAAAAAAGGCTGCCACTAGAAAGCCAAGTTTCATGAAAGTTTGTCAAACTCATAAACAAACAAAATTATCATTTCAAAATAAGGGCTAAAATCTACAAGCTATTCATTCTTTCAAGAAGACCATTTTACTGCAGTGAAATGCATTTTTTTACTTAAACTTATATTCCTATACCAGTTTAAATTCCAAAAACGGTTTGAAGGTTTCTGGAAAGAGATGTGTAGTAAAACCTTAAAACCTTAAAACGATTGAATATTTCAATTTAGAGAAACACTTGCCAGAAGCAACTTTTTGGGCAATTTATGGCAATTGGAATGTCATAATCTGGTTCTGATAACATTGTATTTAAGCCTCTCTGGATGAAATCAAAGCCTCGTAGGTGATCTGTTGCTTAAACATTTTCTGTCTCTATCCAACATACCCCATTTGCTAGTGGATGTCACAATTTCTAGGCAATGACCCATGACCTTTCAGAACGAACATATGGTAATAACTCAATAACATATAAAAGGTACTTGGGCGTTATGCGCTCAGACATGTTGCCATCAACATAACTTTGCATTACTGATTCCACACATGTTTAACAAATTCTAATTATTCATTCCCAGGTTTCCCATTTGTGAAAAAATAAATATTTTGTTGAAAATTTTCGTGTGTGCTAAAATGTGTCAGACGTAGCTCAATGTTATATTTGTTATTCTCGTGGGATTTTGTCTGATGCTTGGTCGGTTTCTGTATGTGTTAGTTACATTGTAGTGTTGTGTCGTTGTTCTCTTATATTTATGCGTTTCCCTCAGTTTTAGTTTGTTAACCCGATTTTGTTTTTTGTCCATGGATTTATGAGTTTGAACAGCGGTATACTACTGTTGCCTTTATTTATCAATCAGTTTCATTGAACAGTATCCAAATTTACAAATGCAGTGATTGCACCTAATGAAGATCTGCATTGTTTAACTGATTTAAGTAAGTTTTCACAAAGTTTTCAATTTTGTTACTGCATAGTGCAAACTTTAGTTAGTTTGTGCCCTGTATTACCATCACCTCTCAATCGTAGATACTATAAAAAGAAAGATACACCCTACACATCTGCTTGTAAGAAGAAAAAATATGGCATTAGTGAAATAAAGATGAAACCATTCCTGTTTATGGGAATATTCCTAAGTTTCCCATGAACTATCGCATTTAGTAGTTATCAAAGGTACCAGGCTTATAAATCGATACGCCAGACATTAGACTCGTCAGTAACACTCAGTTGTAAAAAAAGTTACAAAGCCAAACAAGTATAAAGTTAAAGATCATCGAGGACCCAAAATTTTCAAAAAAAGTTGTGCCAAATACAGCTAAGGTAATCTTTGCCTAGGATAAGAAAATCCTTTGTATTTTGAATAATTGATACTTTTGCAAACTAATTTTTTTAACTTGGTCAAACCTATGCAATTGACCAGATTTTAATTTGAGAGTTTTTGTCAATGATTATGGCACTATAGGTTGTTACTCAAAAAGTAAAAATAACAAAACAACACCGTGAGACTCGGGTTCTGGGTCGATGCCACTGCTGGTGGAGATTTATTTCCCCGAGGGTATCACCAGCCCAGTAGTCAGCACTTTTTGTGCTGACATGAATTATCATTGATATGGTTATATTTATAAATTAACTGTTTACCAAATTTAAAACTTTTGAAATACTAAGGCTTTTCTACCTCAGGCATAAATTACCTTAGCTGGATTTGGCAAAACTTTTAGGAATTTTGGTCCTCAATGCTCTTCAACTTCGTACTTTATTTGGCCTTTTTAACTTTTTTGGATTCGAGCGTCACTGATGAGTCTTTTGTAGACGAGACGCGCGTCTGGCGTATATGAAAAGTTTAGTCCTGGTATCTGTGATGAGTTTATTTATATTCAGACACGGTATTGATCTTGTTCATTCTCATCCTGAATATGCATGAAACATTAGCGACTGGGTGTTAAACAGGAACCAATCAACCAATACTTCCTTCCTTTTTGGACGACATATTATTGCTAAAAAAAAGAAAGACAGACTAAACAGAGAAGTAATTACGTTTTTTTTTTTTATAATTCTGAGTAGCACACACAAGACTAGAGAAAATCATAGCATTCTGTCAAGAATTGTTCATCTCAAAATGTGTCATTCCAAGCTTTCTTTAGGCATTTTAATTATGATCCTGGAGTCTTTAATGAGTTTATACAAATGCATCCACAAATGTTCGTCATAGTCGCGATCCACTCTTCATTTACTTTCCTGACTAGCGACCTAAAATGGAAAATAAACTATTACTGACAAAAAACATTGGTTTTTTTTAACGGGAAATATCATTGTAATCTTTACACAAAGCTGTTAACCAAGACCCCTAGTACAACTTAATCTACTGAACAGGTTTTTATTGATATAAAATGAAAACATACGAGCATAAAGATAATGCTGACTTCCCAATCTTTAAAAGTTTGATGAACGCTGAGTTTATTTGAGTACCGAGTCAGTGTGCGACTTTATTGTCTTTTTCCAATAGAGGACACTATGGTATTTAACTTTATATTTTTTATGCAAAATCGTTAAGTCGTATAATTAACAAAACAACACATTTGATAAATCAGTTTTCGGCCATTTGAAAATAACCTATAATGTTAATGTTCATGTCCCCTCCCGTAAGTCAGCATGTGTGTATCATAATGTGGATTCATGTATTTTCGTGAATTGAGAAAGACTTACATTTTCGTGGATTTTTAATTTCGTGGTTTTGCCATAGTCTGTATACAAACAGATGAAATCATTGAACATTTAAATTCGTGGTTCACCTGTACTCACTAAATCCATGAACATTGGTATCCAACGAAAATAATGAATCCACAGTATCTGACTTTAAGACGCCCAGATAATCAACATATTATACAAGTCAATCCTTACCTGATGTACTTTCACATTGATAACTTAGAGACAGATACTTGTCAACATCCGTACATGGATCTCCAAATATTTTTGTTGAGGCGAAAACAGTACATTTCTGTCTCCAGTAACAGTGAGAACCTAGCTCCTGTATCGTCCACGCCGTGTAACAAAGTTGATCAGAATGTCTTCCTCGACAATGTGTGGAACCCTGTCGTCCAAAATTAGCTTCAATAATTCTAATGATATATCCAATAGGGCATCTAATAGTCAAAAACTGATTCTCACAAATATAAGCATGGTAAGTCTCTGAAAAGTTTGAATTTCACATTGACTGTTAAAGTATGTTGACTGTTAAAGTATGTAAACAATCACGACTGTCAAAGTATGTAAACAATCACGACTGTTAAAGTATGTAAACAATCACTTAAAATTTGTCAAAGGAATTTTCGGTAACATAAAATGTCTATTCGTACGCATGAAATCTACCGGGTGCTTTTATCGTTTTAACATATATTGCAATTGTATGTTACTGAAAATTTATGGCAGCAAGCTAAATGTTATTGATACCCTTCTAGGTTTGATACCTTTTATCACAACTCATTACATTAGAAAAACTGCTAATTTAACGTTTATACCAACATTTTCCTTTTAAATTATGCTTCAAGTACCTTAAATAGTGTTTTATATTTCTCTTATATTCAGTGACGAATCCTTTCAAAACTGAATTTTCTTCCCGAGCATCCATTTCCAGATGTAATGAGCTCTTAATCGTGAAACTTTGGTTTTCTGAGTAATGCTTCAATAAATTTTGTATGCCTTTTTGTCGCCTCTCTTTGGTGTTTGTCTTTTTCGTTGAGTGCTAATATATCGCACTTTTAGTATCTCCCTCCCTATATTGCTGCTTTGAAAACAGTTAAGATGCTCTACATTTCGTTATTTATATTGAACTTATAGTAACGTTCAATGCATATGGTATGAAATATGGTGTTCATATCAAACAACAGATGCTGTAGTTCGAATACTTACGGTCTGATTGACCTCTTTCATGCAAGCCATTCCCTGTAATCGATGATTTTTCTTTGATTCCAAAATTTGTCAAAACCTGTAATAATCTTTTGTAGTTGTGCGAGTCTGCACTTGATAACAAACATAACAGGATTATTATCGGCAGTTTCATTGCTATGTTCATCAGCATAGAACCTGAAATAAAAGCTGGAAAGTATTATGCAATGTTGTTGGATCTTGTTACATCTTGTAAAAACTTCGCCAATCATTTGTCGCCTCTTCTTTCTCTCAGTGTGTATCTTTTTCAGATTTTTTTATGAAACTGTATAATAATGTATGATTGAAAAAAAAGTCATCATAGATACAAGGATTGAAATTTTGTGCTACGTCAGACGTGCGTTTCGTCCACAAAAGACGCACCAGTGACGCTCGAATAAAAAAATTAAAAAGACTTAAAAAAAGAACGCAGCCAAAAAACATGGAAGATCAAACATTCCTTTTGCCAAATACAGCTAAGGTAATCTATTCCTGAGGTAGAAAAACCTTAGAATTCAAAAAAATCAAAGTTTTGTGAACAATTATTTTTTTAATTATGACCATATCAATGATAATTCATGTCAACACAAAAGTGCTGACTACAGTAATTGCATTGACTCAATGGTTGCAAATAAAGTTGAAGTTATCCCGTTATATGCATGTATTTATTATAAAGGAAAGTTTTAAATATACAACTTACCTGATCAAATGACGGATGATCTTGTGAGTCCAACCCGAATTTAAAATAACAATAAGTAAATCTCTCATTCGTTAATTCTTTTATCCTTTTATACGATTACAACAATCCCACAAATATACATAATAAATTAAAATCGGTCATTCAATATAAAGTAGGGAAACGCATCGGACTTATTAATTCTTCATGATTTATAATAAATAATAAAGAACGTCACCAGGAACGCACAAAGCTAAATGTTTGAAAGCCAAGGGTGCACGAAAACTACAAAGATGAAGAGCTATAAGACTAAAAAGAACCTGTTTTAATTCCAACATTAGCTAAGGTCAACTTTACCTGAGGAAGTTGAAACCTTATTTCTCAATAATTTATATATCTACAAACAGAAAATGTAAGAAAGGTTTGTTATAAATCATATCAGTATTATAGTATAGACTACTGAGCTGATGATACTATCGTGGACTGATAGTCCACCAGTAGCAGAATCGACATAGCGTTGCAAATAATGAAAACAAAACAATTTTCTGGATTCCATTCAACAAATCATTCAAAGCCAATGATATATAAGATCAAAACAGTCGAAGAGCTATATGATAGAAATAGACTGTATGTAATAGTAAACCTTATCCAAGGTCAACTTTTGCCGGAGGGAGTTGAAACCTTAGTTTTTGTCGAGCCTGCAACTTTTGTTGCAGAAAGCTCGACATAGGGATAGTGATCCGGCGGCGGCGGCGGCGGCGTCGTTAGCTAACTTCTTAAAAGCTATATATTTTAGAAGGTGGAAGACCTGGATGCTTCATACTTTGCATATAGTTGCCTCATGTTAAGAACTTTCCGTCAGTCACATGTCCAATGTCCTTGACCTCAATTTCATGGTTCAGTGACTACTTGAAAGAAAGTTAAGATTTTTTGTAATGTTAAATTAACTCTTATAATAAGTAATAGGATTACTATATTTGGTATGTGCGTACCTTGTAAGGTCCTCATGCCTGTCAGACAGTTTTCACTTGACCTCGACCTAATTTCATGGAACAGTGAACAAGGTAAAGTTTTGGTTGTAAAGTCCATATCTCAGATACTATAAGCAATAGGTCTAGTACATTCGGTGTATGGAAGGACTGTAAAGTGTACATGTCTAGCTTACAGGTGTCATCTGACCTTGACCTCATTTTCATGGTTCAGTGGTCAAAGTTAAGTTTTTGAGTTTTGGTCTATTTTTCGAATACTATATGAAATAGGTCAACTATTTTTGGTGTATGGAAATATTTTATGATCTTTATGTCAGTTGCACAAGTTTTATTTGACCTTGACCTCATTTTCACGGTTCATTGCTAAGTGTTAAGTATTTGTGTTTTGGTCTGGGTTTTTTAATTTATAAACAATAGGTATGAAATGCTGGTAATGTGTACATGTCTAGCTGACAGGTGTCATCTGACCTTGACCTCATTTTCATGGTTCATTGATCAATGTTTAATTTGTCGGTTAATGTTGAGTTTATGTGACAGTTGTAATAAATCTTTATGTTTAGGACTAGCAACATAATATCAATGACTCGTAAAGAAGGCGAGACATTTCAGCGTGTGCACTCTTGTTTTTAACAATATAGATGCCTACTATATAAAGAATAGTGAATTACAAATGGTTTACATGGATCGTTAGCCAATAGTTACAAATACTGTTGAGTTGCAACAGTGATTCAATTTTGGTCCTAGGGTTGTAATATTACGTTGTTAACCTCAAATGAGATCATCATCCAATCCGTGATGATGTCCTAAAGTGATAATGATGTGATGCACAACTAAGGTTTGCAATCGTACGTGTAGGAAATATAAATGTGTAAATCCATCCCTTTTTAATCTCAATCTGTATTTTTTCAACTAATATTTAGTGCTTTTATGATTTAATGCTTGATGAATCATAAATAATGTTATGAATTCCCTTTTGTTGGAGACTTATAATATGTCTCTAGAAAATCTACTCTAAATATGAATAGTGCCCAAAATTTTGAAAATTGTATTTACCGTTTTCACTTTCTCTTTTGACACTTACATTAGATACTTTAAATTTTGTGACATGTAACCCGTCCTTTTTGGCGGCATCACATAGATGGCACACACCAGGTTAATGTTATGATGCCATGTTTCCTGTTCATAAGGAAACTAAAACTGACAGCAAATTAGAGCAACAGTAGTTTAACGATGTTCAAATCTCGTAAATCGATCCAGAGACAATGTAGGTATCAAACAAAAACTCAATGGAATCGCATAGAAACTTCAGAAGCAGTGCGTTTGGGTGCGTCGACAGAATAAGTGTTGCTTTGTATGCATGCAGTACCTGCTATGCGCATTCACACTAAATAATAATGTTACATTCGGGAAAACGACAAAATCGATAAAAATTAACGATCAGACAACTATATACTGGTATCTTAAAAAAATCAGAATCCAAATCGGATTGACTTTGTTGAACACACATCATTACAATGTTTGCTTACATAATGTTAGGGACAAATAGGTTTCATGTTCCTTGGTGAATCTCAGTAGATGTCAAACATTATGTGAGTGATGGCGAACAAAAGATTAATGATAAACAAGTTTGGGCGATTAATTTTAGGTTAGAGATCAACAGGATGTTTTGTATCTAGGGAACTAGAGTGGTTGTCAAACATAATCTTAATGATGAAAAAGTTTCATGTTTCTCTTGGAACTTTTGCGGATATTAAACATAATCATCATAATTTTAATGATCAAAAGCTTTCATCATCCTGCGAACCTTCGTGGATGTCAAACATAATGTCAATGATGAAATGGTGTTATGGTCCCTGGGAACATTCATGGATGTCAAACATAATTTTCATGATAAAAAGGCGTTCTTTCCTTTGTTAATTTCAGTTGATGTCACTCATTCTGTTTATGCAAAACATGTTCTCTTTTCTTTGTGGAACTTTGTAGGATATAAAGCATAAGGTTCATGATAAACACTTTTCATGTTTCTTTGTGAACTTGAAAGGATAGATAATACTGGGTAAATGATGAACAGTGTTTCTATATCTTGGAAACTGGAGTAGATAGTTAATACTAAAGTAATAATAAACAGTTTGATTGACTGCTCCTTGGACAAATAGGCGGATGGATACAACATTATGTTATAACTTTCTTGTTTCTTGGCGATTTCAAACTAACTTTAAATTTATGTTAATGATGAATAAGTTTCTTATTTTGGGGGACCTTAACTAGATCGAGAACATTTGATTTTGTTAGTGATTAACATATTCCCTGTTCCTTGGTTAGCATGAGAGTGGATTGGTAATAATATGTTAGAGGGTTAGTGATAACCAGATTTTTATATGTGTATTGAACTTGAATGGATGGCTACTATGATGTAAATAATAAACTTGTTTCGTGTTTTTGGAGAAATATTTATAGATAAATATATTCTGTTAATGATATTAAATTTCTTGTTCCTTGGTGATATCAAGTTGATTGGAAACATTATATTGATGATGATCAAACAAATGGATAACAATTGTCATAATCCAGTTCTGACTTGGTACAGACATTTTCCTTTGTATATGATGTAGAAAATGGTGGATTAAACCTGGTTTATAGCTAACTGAACCTCTCATTTGTATGACATTCACATAAAATTCCACTATATTGACAATGATGTTTGAAAAAAACCCAGCTATAATAGGTAAAAATATCAAAAATGAGGTTACCGCAGACAAAATTGTGTTATAAAAATGAAAGACAATAATACAAAAATTAACCATAGTACAATGTCACAACCATAACTAATGAGTTATAGGAGTAAATACTATGTCAAAGATTAGTAACGTTGACAGCACTCGGAGATCAAATTGAATATCAATTCAAATCAATTCAAATCGTATGTTTTTTTTAAAGAATATCCATGGCATTATAATTATAATGATTAAATTACTAAGCAGTTAACATACACTATATTGTTCTTCTCGTATTAGGCACAACTTTTCGTAAGTTTCGTTTCAAATTTTGTCTACTCCATTCATTGTATAAAATTACAAATTTTAATCTACCATAAAAGAAACCACATAAAGTTTAGTTCACTAGATGTCTTCTTGGTATTGCTCAAGTTAACATAGTTAGATAATAGAAAACGTAAGAAGAGACACAGAAGAGGCAGCAAGCGTATCAATATCGGAGCTTGTATAGTTTTTAAGTTGTTAAAATCAAATTATCTTATTAAAACATATTTTGTTCGAAATATGAAGCAATTCCTTATTTATATTTTCATTTCCACCCGAGTACTTATTTCATCTCGATACTTAAGATACATGTATGGTCATGTTTATTTTACAAATAATCAAAATGTCCGTTTTAAGATCCGTTTAAACTGATAAAATACAAAACTATCAACCAAGTATATATACCTAGTTAGTTAAAGATAGTACATGATATTTAATTTGATTGAAATATTTCCTATTTAGGTTTGTAAACTGATGAAAGATATTTTCAACTGAATTGATTTGCCTGATCATAATCAAAGGCCTTAATGACAATACACCATATATTTAGATGATTCTGCTTTGTGTCAAACCTTCACGGTTATACACTTAAATATACCCACCCTTTTAAAACTGTATCTGATAGCCTCCACCAATGCTTGTAACAATTACTTGGGTCAATGCATTGATTTTAGAATATGCAAGAGATGTATGTGAATTAGGATTTGATCTATTCCATTACCTACATCGTCTTGTCGCTTATAGGTAAGGCTTATTTACGTATATTAAAACGAAACTTTTAATTTGTTACCTAGCCGGAAATTAAGAGATCTCATAAATACATTAAAAACAATATTAAGATGAAAAGAATTTAATTTATTTTTAGTCAGCTGAGCATGTAACAACTTCTTAATAAACACACTTTCGTTTCGCGAAATTTATAGTTCGAATTCTATTTCAAAGGAAACTTTATTAACTTAAGGTAATCTCCACAGATAAGTTTTGCATTTTGACCCCTTTTGATTTTTCAATAATGAGAGCTAGTATGCAATAAAATTATTTTTTTGATAGATTATGATTAATATAGCCTTCATAGTGGGTAAATATGAACATGAAAATTTTGTCATATATATACATGTATATATATTGTTAGTTTTTTTTGTAAGACAGTTAGTATATACCAGACAATGGTCCAGAAATTATTGTGTCGCACGAACTTTGTAATTCAATTTTACGTAAAGATGAGGCGACTTTTTATTTGATCATTTGGTAGACTAATGTCAATAGATTCAGATAAGGTATAACTCAGGAATTGAATTTCTAGTTGAAATACAATTTAAGGGGATATGTGACATATATATGTGATAGTTAGTGCCCCGTTCTTAATTTTTTATGACAAATAAATGCAGTATGTTGCCAAGGATACTTAACAAAGGAATAACATTTTTAACTTATGAAAATCAAATCTATGGAAGATACTGATGACAAACAAATTCACATGTATGACACAAACATAGGGCTTATTTAGTTTCCTAACGGTAGAATGAAACTCGTCCTCTGCAAAAAATTTATCCTAGAAATAACAGAACTTTATTTTAAAAACAAGTAGCTTCCTCTATATATATATATATATATATATATATATATATATATATATATATATATATATATATGTCAATATAATGAAATGTTATGCCACTGTCAAGGGAGAGGTTTAGCTAGCTATAAAACCAGGTTTCGTCCACCATTTTTTCTTCTTAAAAAATGCTGTACCAAGTCAGGAATATGACCGTTGTAATCCATTCGTTTGACATGTTAGAGCTTTTGATTTTACCATTTGGTTAGAGACTTTCCGTTTTAAATTTCCCTCGGAAATTGTGATTTTACTTTTTTTAAAGCAAAATTAGATGCCTATATTTAACTATTTACACAATGTCACTGATATTTTATTTCAGTATACAGATTTCCAAATATGTCAGAAGAGACTGAGAAATTTGATCAATGCATTATTCATGGGAAGGAACTTGACTATTATTGTCCGAGACATGACGAAGTCATCTGCGAAGCTTGCATTGAAAGCAAACATGAAGGATGTCGTAACTTAATTGACGTTGATCAAATATCAAAAGACGCTGATCTTAGTGAATTATCAGACATAAAGCAAGCCGCTGCAGACATGGAGGAAAATATTGAAAGTTTTCTAAAGGATCAAAGAGAAAACAGAACACAACTAGATGAACAGAAAAACAATATTGCATCAGACATTAAACATTTTAGGGATAAGATCAATGACCATCTTGATCGATTGCAACAAGATCTCATGGATGATCTATCAGAAACACATACCAAACTTGCCGCTCAAATCGAGGAAACCATTAAAGATCTTGAGAATAAGAAATCAAAGCTTGCGTCATTGATAATGAATTTTGACTATATTACCGAGGAAGACAAATCTCCGACAAATTTCATTATAGCAAAAAAGGTTAAGAAAGAATTGACGCGTTTAACGAAACCCATAACTGTTCTTCTTCATAGCTTAAGACATTCAAGTTTGGAATTTGACGCCAGTACTGAAGCAGAATTAATGGTATTAGAAATTGAATCGTTTGGCGCAATTGCAATATCCGAAAAATCATCCTCATTACAGTTATCTAGTAAAAATGAAGATTTGAAATTAAACCTCAATCCTGCAAGAAATATTGCTGAAATGAAACTGAAAGTTAAAACTGATATAAGGATAAAGAATAAAGCCCAGTTGTCGGTACAGAAGTGTATTATACTACCAAGCAATCAATTCCTTTTCGTCGATGAGAAAAACGAAAGACTCGTAATTCACGACCAAGATGGGTCACATCACCACGATATTAGTGTTTCCAGTAAACCATTTGATGTTGTTGTAATAGATCCCCGCCGCGTGGCAGTGACATATGGTAGGGGCAGACAACTCGAAATTTTAGACATTACGAAACATAAATGTGATAGAATAATTAAAACCGGAAATGATTGTTGGGGAATTTCCCATCGAGATGGGAATCTCTTCGTCGTTGTATACAGAAAAGGAATCGAAGTTATAAGTATTGCTGGACAGTTGATAGCCGTCATTCCAATTAATGTGGATCATGTCTTTTATATTTCGCTTCACGCCGATAAAATTTATTATACGGACTGGGCAGAAAACACCGTAAACTGCTGTGACTTTAATGGCGACGAATTATGGTGCTACGGGTATGACAATGTCGTTTCAGAACAGGGAATAGCGACTGATGCCGAAGGTAATGTTTTTGTTGTCGGTTATAGAACAAATAACGTGATGGTGACTTCGCCCGATGGCCGACGTTATAAAGTATTGTTGAGTGGAGAATCAGATGGCCTAAATTGGCCAACAGGACTATTCTACGATGCACAAGGAGATCGCTTATTAATTTGCAATGAAACAGATGGGTATGCTGCATTGTACGACATAGAGTAATATAGTGTATACATTGTTGGATATCAGACTATATAAATATTCAGATTCATGCTGTAAAAACTGCACATTAAAAACAATAACAAAATATAAGAACTATTAATGTCGACAGGAATTGTAATAACATCAAGGAGTGAAAGAACATGAGAGATCAATCAGGAAATTAAAAAGCAAAAATTTAGAACTTAATACTTCTCAAATTGTAACTTACTCCATGAGGTATAACGGTTTTTTTTTTGTTTTTTTTTTATTAAAGTCATATGAAACCTCAAATTAAAAAAAAATATGCATATGTTTTTTAAAACTAAATGGATAGTTTTAATTATACTACAACTTCTGTACATATACTTTTTTCTGAGGAAAATTCTTTAATTTGTCCACATTTAGAAGAAGTTTACTTATTTTTAATTGCTTGCTGCCAGGAAGCAATTCGCCGACATATTTTCCGTATGCATAGTGACCTAAGCGTGACTCTCCTCGTAAAAATCCGGTGATAGCAATACGCATGAATCTGTCATTAAAATAAACAATTACCTGATTGTATATGTTAAACACGTGCTAAATACCCATGCGTTTTGTTGATTATTTAGTATTAGGTGACAATCGGTAAACTTCGTCTTCAAAACACGGCATTTAATGAGTAGCCATATTTGTTAAATCATAACAGACAGATAGAAAAAAAAATGACGATTATACGATATATTTGCGTTATGATATATACATGCATTGGTTAAATAGTTATGAGAAGTACCAGGATTATAATTTTATACGCCAGACGCGCGTTTCGTCTACATAAGACTCATCAGTGACGCTCAAATCAAAATAGTTAAAAAAAAAAAAAAAAAAAGAAAAAAAAGCCAAACAAATACAAAGGTGAAGAGCATTGAGGACCCAAAATTCCCAAAAGTTGTGCCAAATACGGCTAAGGTAATCTACTCTTGGGGTAAGAATTTTTCGAAAAATTCAAAAGTTTTGTAAACAGAAAATTTATAAAAATGACCATATAATTGATATTCATGTCAACACCGAAGTGCTGACTACTGGGCTGGTGATACCCTCGGGGACGAAACGTCCACCAGCAGTGGCATCGACCCAGTGGTGTAAATAGTTATCAAAAGTACCAGGATTATAATTGTATACGCCAGACGCGCGTTTCGTCTACATAAGACTCATCAGTGACGCTCAAATCAAAATAGTTAAAAAGCCAAACAAATACAAAGTTGAAGAGCATTGAGGACCCAAAATTCCCAAAAGTTGTGCCAAATACGGCTAAGGTAATCTAGTCCTGGGGTAAGATACTCCTTAGTTTTTCGAAAAATTCAAAAGTTTTGTAAACAGAAAATTTATAAAAATGACTTGGATGAACATTATTTTTCACCAGTCACTCGTTTCTTATGACTTTAAAACCGACGAACGTATAAAATAAGACTGTGTGGTATGATTTCCAGTGATATAACTATCCAGCAAATACCCGTTGTTGTTTACCAGATATGAACATACACATATGCAATAGTCACTTTTCATATTACAAATTTCACTGTACAAGAAAATAGTATGAACAACACTTACTTTAGACTGAATTCAAACAAAGCAGACAGACGAGTTTACCCAGGTTCTCCGTGAGTACAATAATCAGTAAGTTGTTAACGAAATCAAACACACCTTCGATGATCAGGTGAATGACCTAATAGTTGAAAACAGAACATTTTTTTGAATAGAGTTTCTACTGTGTTTGGGAAAGTTGGTAACAAACACATTAAAATCCTTTCTAATTGAAATTGATATTCAAATTGGTATGAAAGCTGAACTACAAGGACATGCACATACTATTTTAATATTTAAAAAAAAAAAAGTAAAATCACAAAAATACTGAACTCAGGAAATCCAATCGGAAAGTCCATAATCACATGGCAAAATCAAATGACAAAACACATTAAAAATGAACTGTCATTTTCCTGACTTGGTACAGGCATTTTCAAATGTAGAAAAAATTGGTGGATTAAACCTGATTTTAAAGCGCTGAACCTCTCACTTTGATGACAGTCTCATCAAATTCCGTTATATTTACAATGATGCGTGAACTAAACAGACATAATAAATAAAATAGTCAAAATATTGGTACAGCAGTCATCATCGTGTAACAATTTTGAAAGGAACAATTTAACAGAACACAATACACGTCTACACACACATTCATTGATTCGCGTGTCTGACGTCAGAAAAATTTATACGTCGCTCAAGGTACATACTAATAATAAAAAATTTCACATGGGCAATGTTAGCATACAGGGTTAAAAAATGAAAGTATGTGTAAGAATTAATTTCAGAAATAGACCGAAATTAAAAATAGTCCAAAAGTTATATAGAATTTGTAAGAATCCACAAACATTTCATCCCACCGCGCGATTGAATAATTTTGTCGTTCGTGGTTCAACGTATTTTCTAATTCATAATAGATAGATCATCATGACATATAATAGAACAATATCATATTGACGGGATCTTTCAAAGTACAGATTCACGTTATAAGAACCAAAAAGAAACACAAAAAGTCGCATATACAAAACCCATCAGCAAAAAATGAAAGATAATACAAACACATTGACGGGATGTTTAAGTACCGAGCCACGTTAAACGGATATCACATAAAACAATCCAACAATCCAACAGTGAAAGTAATATTAATAATAGAAAGACAAATGAAAGAACAATATAACACGTTGTTAAGATGATAAACAACATCAGTACGCAGAATCTATACATCAAGACCATCATGTATTATTTGTGAAGTTGATACGGAATATTTATCAACAAATGAGTTGTTATAATCGAGAGAGAACATGAGAGATCACTAGAATTTAAAAAGCGAAAATTTAGAACTTAAAACTTCTCAAATTGTAACTTACTCCATGAAGTATAACTTTTGTTTTTATTAAAACCGACGAAAACAAGGCATGTGTGCTTTATCTGTTTGTTTTGTTCACACATTGTTGCTAATATAATGCAATTTTATGCGACTGTCATACAAGAGATAGATTTATTAAACACCAGGTTTGATCCATCATTTTCTACATAAAAAAATTCTTGTTCCAAGTCAGAATTATGGCAGTTCGTTTGATGTGTTTGAAGTTTTGATTTTGCCTTTTGATTAACTCTCCGTTTTGAATTTTCCTCGAAACCATATTTTAACAAAGTTTGGTCGAATGTGTGAAATGGATCCACCAGTGTATGAGCAGACAGTTGATGAACCAGGGTTATGTCAAAGAAGTCTCGTCCTTTTTCTCAAAAAGTTGATCGAAAGTTACCAAGACCTTGATAAATATTCCGTTCAACTTCACAAATAATACATGATTACCTTGATGTATAGAGTTACTGACGTTGCTTATCCTCTTAATTACGTGTTATATTGTGTTTTCTTTTTGGTATTTGTATGTTTTATCCTCTACTGTTTAGTCCATTTGTGGTATATTCTTTTAATGTGTCTATGTTTTTTTAAATCCCGCCATTGTGTTATAGTGCTTTGATCATATTTGTATTCTTGTCTTTCATTTTTGCTTATGTATTTTGTCTATTGGTGGTCTATATGCCGTTTTGTATTTCTCTGTTGAAATAGTTATTTGTTTTATAGTGATTAAGATTGTAACGCGATGTTGAAGTCTGGTCCACAGCTTTTGATATTTTAACCTTATATGCCTGTTTGTTTTTCTCACATAATGTTGTCAATTCAATATATAAGTTCTTCATGATTGTGATACAAGTGAGCGGTTTAGCTTGATATAAAACCAGGAAAGAATTCAGGAATGGCAGTTGCTTTCTATTCATTTGATGTGATTAAGCTATTAATGTTGTCATTTAATAAGCGACTTTCCATTTTGAATTTTCCTTGGTTATCAGCATTTTTGTTATTTTCCTTTTTGCCGTTGTTTATGGAATTTGACATCGTACAGCATGATAACCTGAAGCTTCACACTAAAAAACTCTGATTTGTAGTTCAGCGTATCAATGCTATGATGATTTCATTGAAAGGACGGATGGAGTTAGATTAATATATCCCTACTCCAAAGGAGCATTTGAATTATTATGCAACAATCGGACATTTTTAAAGGAGTCAATATAAAAATAATAACCATTCAAAACAAGTTTGTTTATTGAGATGATTAAAGGTACAAAGTATAATAATCATTTAACAATATTTTACATATTATAAAGGTAAAACACAAGTGGAAGTACATTTAAAACATGTATGATTCTAAAATCTAAATTGACTTTTTACCCTGACATATGCAAATTTTAATAAGAAATAAGTACAATGAAGGATACCAACAATGTTAAAGTCACTATACTCTAATTCACGGCCGACACTCGGCTAACCGAGAGATAGGTCGGTTAATCTATATTGAGTATGCGGCTATATCGGCGGTTGGTCTGTTAGTCGGGTTGGTTATACGTCTGTGAAGAGTAAAACGCACAATTTTAATATTAAAATCTATTTAATATACAGATTTTAGGTACATTATAAGAATCAAATCAAAAAAAGAAAAGTGTCTGACAAAATGATGTATATCATAGAACATTTTCCAACTGTAAAAACATTTCATAGTCTGCGCAGTTTTCAGTAAAACTAAAAGGCGTCGTGCAAGTATGTAGTATTTATGCTTATTTGCATAGCAATTTTTGCAATGAAAGGCGAAAAAAACAATTTTAGATATCATTTAAAGGACACAAAATCGTACTTTGGTTCTAAAATATAAATTGAAATTAGTAAATATTTCATAATTGTAATATAACGTGAGTAATACCACGTTTTAGTGAACATTATGGGAATAAAGTCTGTTAATGGGTTGGACAATTGAAATTGTGTCAGTTAAGAGTTATTTAGCCACGACAATAGTTGTGCTACCTTTATATTTTCCCTTTGAAAAAGTTAAGAATGAGATGATCTTGAGTAAAAAAAAATGACAATACGCTGCAACAGTATCCTTCTATTAAGAACATTTTTATTTTGACTTCCTTTGCATTTTATTAAGGGGTGTGTCACTTCAATATATGGATATGGATTGCCTGCTGGAATATGCATGAATCTATTATTAACGTTTTCTTCAGCCTTAATTTTTGTGTCTGTTCAAAGTAGCACGTTCTCAAATCCGTCCGAAAGTGTCTTTCTAAATCAACACAGGGTACATATAACGTGTTGTCGTTCTCATATGCACAGATTAGTCACTGGACGTTAAACTCTAAATCGTCAACATCATCCGATTTGTTCTTTTCTTCTATTACTGAATCATCTGTTGTTTACAAATCAGTCTAAAGAGGTAAATGGAAAGAAACGAATACAGCTACATTTGGTTATCTTAAGTTTTAATTCATTTTATTCCGTTTAGTTCCTTTCTACATAGGTGCAGAGGAGAACTGCAGTTGTCCGCATGTAAACTTTTAGCATTTATTACCAATATGAGTACATAGCAATCCGTTACTGTTTCAACACCCAGGGGTGTTTCATGTCTTTATTCTCAAACAGTTATTATTTTTTTCTATCTTTTTTTATTAATGCATCACTTCCTACTGTCCTTATCTATTATTCTATTATATATTCTGTGTTTCCTTCCAGATTCTCGTGTATACAATGAGGGTCCGGATTGGGGGTGTTGTTTATTTCTATATTCTTTAAATTGTCTGTTACTTTTCTCTACATTTTATTTTATCTTACTCATTATTATTTCTTTATTCTTTATATATTCTAGCATCCCAATATATTTTACTTACTGATGTTTAGTTACATTACGACGTTTATCTCTGATTTATATACTGGTTAATACCAATTTAGATACAAATTAGTGTCATTCATGACAACCTAAACAGAATCCACATGATATATGCGACCATTCTTGGATGAAATCAATATGTATAGATTATAACATGCCCTTTTCTATATTAGCCCTGGTATCATCCCGAGACTCCCATATCGGCCTCGAGGGATGATACCAGGGCAAATATGGAAAAACATGTTATAATCTTTAAGCTATTCATCACATATTTAAGTGTTGCAGAAAAGAGGGAAAAAAAGTTCAATTATAACAATTTAATGAAACATAACAGGTAAATCTTAAAAATTTATCCGTATCCGTAACAAATATGTGATAAGATATAAATAACACATAGCTGAGAGGGTGATAGAGCAGATTGGGTCCCGAGGAAACATTGTCAACAATGTTTTTTCGAGGAATACCGATCTGCTCTATCACCCTCTCAGCTATGTGATATTTGATTTATTATAATGAATGTCCTATGATCATTTTCTTTAACAGATGAGTTTTATTATAAAGGTTTTTCTATGTAGTCACGTACTTGACAACGTAACGGGTATTTGAAAAATCATCAGAAGTGAAGTAAATAGACAATAGTAGTTGACTTGACATATAAACGATACAAGGATTAGGCCCGAAACGGGAAAAAAGCTCTGCTATCAAGAAAAAAAATATTTTCAATTGTTATTATTTTGTTGTTGTTATTAATTTTATTTAAATTTTGGGTAAATACCCCTTTCAAAAGGCCTCATATCTGGCTGAGAAATATACATCACAATGAACATGATGAAATGTACATCACCAGTTGAAACCCATTGATGGTGAACGAATGCGTTAAATATCAACAATAAGCATAACACACAATGATTTATAGGTTTTAAAGTAAAAATATTAACAAGTGAAATACGTTTTTCCAACAATTGTAAAAGAAATAAGTTTGAGTCGTTCCACGCTTCGTTGTTTAGTAAATTAGAACTTTAAGCATTGTCTATAAAATAACTTGATGTAGCTTCAATTCATTGTCGTTCAAACTGCCGATTTTTGATTTGTCTAGCCGAGAGGGTGACATTCCAAAAAATTGTCACCCGCTCAGCCATGTGATAGAGTAAATTAACACCTTCGTATTAGGCAATCAAAATATGGCATTTTAACATGATGTATAATAATACTTTAATATTACACTTTTTTATATCAGTTTTCCATATTCATGGCCTAAATTCATTGTTCATGTCAGTGTTTCCGTATATATTATGTTTCATTGCTCATATGTTGTTTCCGTATATTTTAGCCACTCGTCTTGAGCCTACCCATTTGATCCGATAACACCCCATACAGCAATAAAATTAAACTTTTATTGCCATTCATAACTCTTAACAGACCAATTAACAGACCGGGTTTTATACATCCGACCCATTAACAGACCAGGTTTTAAATAAAGATTGATTTATGTCACCAAAATACAGATTTTTGTGTAGATTTTTCACACAATGATATCAATTTGGTTGACAAACATAATGCCTGTCTTTGTTCGATGTACAAAATATCGCATGCAAGTAAATTCAACCGACGTGTCTTTTTGTGTACATTTTGTGTGTGTAAAATGTGTATAAATTTATTGGTGAGTAACGCGCCTTTTCATTTTATAGATCGTACATCGAAGCTAGAAAAATAATAATTACACCACTGGATTCAGTACATTGAATTGTTTTGTTAGACATAAATAATTTTTATGATAAACATATATCTAAAAAGTTATACAATGAAACATGCAGAATTTCCAATGATTTCCTCGATAACACCTGATTAACAGACTTTAGCCAACCCGATTAACAGACCCACCGCCGATATAGCCACATACTCAATATAGATTAACCGACCAATCTCTCGGTTAGCCGAGTGTCGGCCGTGTAATTATTTTGCGTTTTCGTTTTTACAAGTTTTCATGTTTACAACTACTGTGTTTTAACATATTCGCGTTTTATATTTTTCTATATTCACCCTTTGGCTAATCAGTGGTTTCTCCTTTTCCCGTTTTCACCTTCGGTCGTATTAGTCGCTTTTTCGACATTCTACAAACTAAACTGTTGAAAGTTAGCTAATATATATTGTTTATCAAATTCAACTTGAAATTAGGATAAGTGATAAACATCAATGAATAATTCTGGAAAATTATAAAATTTGTAACGTGGTATCAAAGGTGCAATTAAAATCAATATTTCAACTACTGGATTACATTTTTTATTTTATGGATATATGTTAAATTGATGGAAAATATTAAGACAATTGATATAAAAAAAATTCCAATATTTCAATCTTTAATAATTCATTTGCCTAGTAACAAGGTTGTTAACAGACAAATTAACAAGACACGCTTCTTATTTCAATCAATTCAACTTTATAAAAAATATTATTTCTAACAAACTATAACTATGAAATATTAACAGTGTTAAATTATCTTATAAACAACAACAACAATAACAGTGTCATATAACAGATCAACTGTATCACAGGAAAACTTTGAGGTAAAATGTTAAAGATGCGGATCATGAAAATAACATAGAAAATATCACATTTTATCCTTTGATAGTATCTTTTGTTACAATTGAGATGAGCATAATAAATGAGGGTCGGGATGGGGTTTATGGAATAGATAATCTTGGCAACCAAAAGTAAATGTGTTGAGAGAAAATAGCAAGATATATAAAGAATAGAATAAAATGAGATTCAAAATTAAACTGATTTACTGTGGAAAATGGAATGAACGATGTAAAGAATAACGAAATCATCTTATTACAGGAAGATGTAATAATAGAACAATATAGTCATGACGATTGTAGATAAGAACCTTTGTATGTAAAACATTAAAATGAAAAAGTCCTTAAAATGATTTTAAAAATAACAAAAATTAAGGGCCTTTAAAGAATACAGAAGGTTAGAATCCCCGTTCAGACCCTCAAAGAGAAGTATCAGGGATAATACCGATAATTGATCTCTTTTTAAAATTATTTTCATAACTATTTTCCGAATTATTTCTTGTTGAATTAACCACAACATTTTCATATAAACGTCACAATGGTGTAAGGGGATATCTGGATAATTTAAAACAAAAAATCAACGAAAGACATACTGATAGGTTGTCTGTTTGTTATACCAAAAAAGGCCCATTCAAATTAAATATCCTAGCACTTTCGCCAGTTTAAAAACTGAAAGCTGAGATCAATGAGGAAGAAATGTATAAGATAAGGAGAGAATTCATGCTTTATATTATTCATACCAATAAATGTCAAACAAGCACTGATATTAAAAAAATGCTTTAGATAATGTTTGACACACTTCTTCAAGAATGATTGTCAACGATCAAAGATACTAAATAAAAAAGTCTAAGAAAAAAACTACATCAAATAAAACTTCAAACAAAATAAAAACGTCTGATTCAAGCGTTTAGAATCTCAGCTACGTCCTCAATTATATTATCATTTACCACTTTTTCCTTGGCATCCTTTTCGTCTGTCTTTGTACCATCACCAGTCCTTTCATAATCTTCTCCATCAGATTTGGTTCCGCTCTCGACCAGATTTTCAACCTTTTCAGTATTTTGTTCTCCATCTGGTGTTTCTTTATTTTCATTATCTGCAAGCTTAGAAATTGCCTCATTTTCCTGTTTCTCTGACGTTATTTCAGTGCTGGTTGCTTGTGTTTCCTGTTTCTCTGACGTCATTTCAGTGCTGGTTGCTTGTGTTTCCTGTTTTTCTGTCGTCATATCAGTGCTGGTCGCTTGTGTTTCCTGTTTCTCTGTTGTTTCAGTACTTGTTGCTGGTGTTTCCTGTTTCTGTGTCGTTGCTTCAGTACTTGTCGCTGGTGTTTCCTCTTTTTTTGATTCGGCGTGTTCTTCTTGAATGACAGGTTTTGGAACTGGTGCATGTTCTGCTATACGCAAGACAGATCTGGACATCGTTCTAGACATTTGCCGATTCAATGGTTTGTAAGCAGGTGCAGCTGGTGTGATATTACTTTTAGACATTTGTCTATTCAAAGGCTTGTTGGTAGGAATTGGGGCAATTGCATTTCTAGACATCGTTCGTTTTAGAGGTGCTTTAGCTGTTGGTGGAGTTGTCTTCTCGGGATGTTTTGTAGCACGGTTTTCAGTTGAAGGTGCCGGAGTGGGCCCCTTATGTACCACAATTTCGTCGGATGGTCCTTCTGGATGTTCCTCTACAGTTACCATGGTTGATTCTGGTCTTGTTGACTCCGGTCGTTTAGCGTCATCAGGTGATGTTCTTACCAAAATAGAAGAACAGCTTGCCTGTCTGGTGATTACCGAAGAATTACTCATCACACTATACCTGTTTGTTTCTGTTTGTTCAGGAGTAGCTATAGCTTGTCGGGAGAGCGATCGCTTAAGGGTTTGACGAGGTGGAACACTTGGCTTATCCGTTTCTGATTCTCCTGGTAGTCCATTGTCGTCTGCAGTTCCTGTCTCCTTTTTTGTTTCTGTTTCCTCCTTGGTCTTTGGTTCCGTCTCATTTTCAATGTTCACTCTATCGATCTTGTCGTCCTTCAGTGATACTGTTAAAACAACAATTCATATAATATAATGTACAGTACTGATTTAATTATACTTTGGAAAGCATACAAAAGAACAAAACATGTTTTCAACATAAAATGGTAGATGCATTTATAATGTAGGCATATAAATTCAGTCCTTAAGTAAAAACTAGTATAAAATGGAATAAAAAAGTTCAAAAATATATAAATAACATGCCATTCACATATCAATAGATGACAATAAAAGCTCTGCTGCCTAAGTACTAAAACTATAAGCTTTTAGATCAATACGACAATAATAGATTTACACTCGGAGTTGCATATACTTTCAGTACATAATTTATTGTCCAAAAACTAATTCGTCTCGATTTTGTAATAAAGAGCAAATATAAAATATTAATGGATATCAATCAATTATAGTTTTTAAATAATAAAATTTCTTAAACAATATTATTAAAGTACATATACATATGTCCAGACAGACTCCTTCTTAAAGATATGCCACTAATAGACAGTTGTATTTGCTATACATATTGAATTGTTGCACTTGTGATGCTGCCATCATCAGTTATATTTTTCTTTTTAGCTAAAGTTAAGATCGAAAGTTTAAGATAAAATCTCATTTAAATGATACTTTTTACACTCTTTTCTACGATTTTACATGTTTTTTTGTCCACACATATCTGTTTGGATTTGTTGATATTCCGAAGTTTTTCTGAACGCTTTGCATCTTTTTGTTTCCATTTAACATTTCCGATTCTCTCTTCCTACTTTCTTCGAGAATTTTTTCTTTCATAAACGCTGGCAAACCACCAACGATTCGTTTAGATCCTTTAGCTTCGGATGTTTGTCCGAATTTTGACGCTGCAACATCCCATCCTGAATTTGGAGGGTTTTGGACTTTTTTGTCAGCTATTTTATCCTTAACAAATGATGATAAACCCCCAACAATTCGTTTCGACCCTTTTGTTTGTGATGATTGACCAAATCTATTTGCTGCAACATCCCATCCTGTTTTCTTATCGATTGACTGACTAACATCGATATTCGATATTGATAAGGAACTTGTTTTTCCGGACTGACTTAACTGATTGTTCGGACTGTGTTTTCCCTTTTTATTTTGTCGGTCAGTGGTATGATTTTTCATGCCCTGGTCTACAGCAGAAAGCTTGCTAAGTGCATTGATTTTAGAAGAGGAATTAGAAAAGAATTTCTTCAACATCATTTTATTTCGCGAAACCACTTCCGGTGACTGCCGTTCAACTTCTTCATTACATGGCGAGCTTGAATTTGATCCTGACGACTCGCCATTTTTAAATGACCTTTTTTCTTCTGACGTGATGGGTTGTTGGCCTATGAATTTCCTAAACGGTTTTTTCTTTTTCATTTCTTTTTTCTTTGATTCCTTGAAGTATTTATCTGCAAGTATATATGATTAAATTAAACTTGCGTTATTTCTTTTTATCCCTTTAACAATTTGCGAATAGTGATATTATTAGATAAAAGAATAATGCATATCTTGTCCATTAAAATAAAGGTTTTGATTATTTATATTTTGTATGCCATAGCAGCAAAGCTCTATAGCATTGTAATTCTATGATTTTATATGAAATAGAATTAAATGACCCAACAATCCACCACGTACATCTTGATATTGTCTTAGTTTTATAACATGCAAGACAGAAAAAACACACATTTTGAAAACACACATTTTTTAATAGTTCAAAGCTAGAAGAATCCGAAAACAACAGCACACAGAAAAATGAATAAAGAAAAGCATCACCTCTAGAAAATGCCATGGTTTTGTTGAAGTCAAGAACTGAAGGTTTCGGTCCACTTGTTGAGCTCTCAGGGCATCTCGATATCGGAGATTTTGCCCTCCTTCCCTGGATAATAACATAGATCAAAGCGCTTATGATCGCTAGACCAATCAATGTTGCTATCGAAATCATGACATAGCCTCCTGTTGGACTACAAAATTTAAAATAGCTTTATGAATATTCATATATTGTTGTATATATAAAGAAACAACCATTTAACTTCAAAATTGGTGGGGTGAGATAGAAATTTGTTTTTGGTTGGTTTTTCGACGCTATCAAATTTTTTTTTTTAATGCAAACACTATGGGGAAAATCGGGATTCAAAATATTATGTTTGTCATCTGCTTGACCTCATTGTATATTTTCCCCTAACTAAAAAAGAAATTGATACTTCAGCTGCGTCAGTTAAAAGTTCTGACGATCATCATCTGTATTTAATAACAAGTATTTATAATGCCATCTTACGATCGGTTTCGCCCAGAAGAAAATCATAGCGAACAGAATATAATGACCGCGAGTTATTGAGGTTATTTTTTCTCAGTATATATTAAACAACTACATATCACTTTGGCTTCGAATGCATTTGATTTTTTTGTTTTGTCTTTTTTAATTCCAATGATACACATCATAATTAGCATGTTGCTCAATCTTTTTATGTTTTAAATGTAGTGATTTCAATTTTGTTTACTGTTTTTCCTCGTTTTTCGTTTTTTTCAAACATGTTTCGGTTTCTTTTTCTCTTGTGAGCTATTACCCTCTTTGGTATCTGCAGCCTCTATTTCAACTTTAGTAATTTGCGTATAACAATATTAAGAAAACTTACATAAACGTTTCAAACTGTGCTTCATTTTCTGCCATTACACCTATAAATAGATATGATTTTTTTTAAAAAGATTATCAGATATTTGCAATTGTAAAAAGTAATGTGGAGTGCACGTCAACCAAAAAGAAAAGTACGCCTTCTTTAACACAAACACACACACAACACAAAACCATGCAGTTGTTTGTAATGAACATGGGACAGTCACACATACAAAGTAGTTAGAATGTTTATCGGATGTCGCATGACCATTGTAGCTGGTTAACATGAAGTTACATGTGTCCCTCTAATTAACATATTTTTTAATTTATGTATGTTAAAATTTTAATCAAAGGACACAGAAAACCAACTTGCATTCAAACAAGATTTTGTTTAACAACTTACCATAACGTATTACGAAAACAATCAGGAAGTCGAAAGCGCACATCCTCAGCATGGTTGTTGACTTAAACTGTCTATAAAACTACCCTTAAACTGTCTATAAAACTACCTTGTTTGAATGCTATACGATACTTAAGTTTCAATCTTGCATAGATAAAAAGAAAATGCTTGGAAATATGAACAAAATAATTTGAAAAATTAATGGGATTTATATAAAATCAATACAATGACCTTTAAAATACATACAAATATATCTATAGACATATGCATATAAAATTACAAGAAAATTAAAAACATTAAATTGAACAAATCAATATACATTAATTTCTTATAAATCTAGAAGACATTTGGAAGACAACGAATCGAAAAAAAAAAGAAGAAGATATGAAGCGAAAACGACTTTCAGTTTCGCAAAAGCCCTTACTGCATACATACACTTGATTAAAACATATTTCCGTTATGTTTGACATAGTTTTTCATTTTACTCTGCAATTTATGAAATTCTGGGTGATATTTTCCTTTCTGTATTCTTTAGACCATTTAACTCTGTGTATTTAAAAACCCCATTATGCTGTATGACGCACTAACTACTGAGCTGATGATATCATCAGGGACAAACGATCCACAAGAAGTGGTAACAACCAAGTGCTCAAAAGTGAAGATAACACTCTATACCACTTTGGTGCGTTCGAACACTTTTTGGGGGATTTACCTTCATCATGAATAATTTAATTTTGAATGTAACGCGTCTTCTGATTGGCTGACGTTATTTTGTTATGAGCCCATAGACATAATTTAGTCATGTGACCGTGACGTCATCAACGTTTTTTCATGTTTTTTTTACGGTTTAAAATGGAATATAGGATTAAATTATAAGAAATGACTGTAATATTTTTTCTGTCTATTCGAAATAACATAAAAAATGTGGTGCACACTGTTAAATAACCCGCTACGCGCGTTATTCAGTGTGCACCAAATTTTTAATGTTATTTCTTCATAGACAGAAAAAAATATTACAGTCATTCCTTAAATAAATTATAGTCAAAGCCAAACATTTGAAGTTTCGTAAATACTTGGAAACTTGTTGAGCTGTATGACCAAAATGGACCTACAATGAATAGCCAAATTTATCTAAGGTCAAATTGTGTGAGGGAGTTGAAACCTTAGTTTCGTACAAATAATTATCAACGAAGAATTTAAAAAGGATCCAGAAGTCTGACAGCACTTATGTGTTGATGTGAATTATCATTGATATGGTCATAAGTGTAAATTAACTGTTAATACAACTCAGAATTTTTCGAAATGCTAAGAATGGTCGACCCCAAGGTATAAATTAACTTTAGCCGTATTATTTTATTAATTTATTCAAAACTGTCATATGGTATCTATGATGAGTTTATCTATAAATGATGTATGTAGCGAAGTGCTGATTATAAGAAATTTACGGAAAGTCTCGGAACCGACAGTTGACACCGACCCCGACAGGTAAAAATAAAAGGGGTAATCTCCAGATAAAAAAGTACTAAATAATTAGCTTTACAAGGTAAAAAGATTTTACACAGCGATTTATATAATCAAATAAGGTTTGTCATCTGTTTACAAATCCTGCAAAAATCTCCACAATTTGTCCGAGTTTTTGTCTTGGGTGCCTTTAACAAAGTACCCATACCTTAATATTTTTTTTAAAAACCGATGCCATGTTTGTCCAGAAGACTATCTTCCGTTAATTTAATAAAACTTTATAGATAAGGGAACCAGGTCCCTTTGGACTCCCCTTAATTCAAAACCACATCTGTTGAATCGAACCCAACTTAACAGAAATTTTCCTTGGTTGTTATTTTTACCTATTTTAGAATTGCCGCATTTATTTTGTATGTACATATTTTCAAGTAATATGGTCAGCACTGGCTACATGTTCCCGCTTCTCCGACACCACTAGTAAATTAGCTACCTTTTAGTTGTTGTTTGTTTTTGGTTTTAGGAGGGATGGGCTGAGAAGAAAACTTTAGTTCTACATATTTTTTCATCGAGTCTGACTTTTTTCATACTTGAACTGGTTCTTAGTTTGTTACTTCATTGATATATTGGTACTGTTTTGTTTTATATTGCAAATGTCTTCTTCTTACCCCTCCCTCTTATCTAGAATATAGATTGCTTCCTAGCATTGATGTTCCCTTTATTTGTATCTCGAAAACTGGAAAAGGTTTATATCAGAGGACCGGATATGTTAATGTTCTTATGCATGTACATATTTATATATATGACTATGGCATTAAACAAGCAGGAAACATATATAAATATCAAAATAACATATCTGGCTTCATATACATTTGTATGTCATGAGCTTAACTACAGGTCCGATTGAAATGTGCTTTTAGTGAACATATGAAAACTCCGGATTCCAATTTGAATTCTTATTGTCAGTGAAGCGTTAGTATGCTTCGTTTATGGACTCTTTATGAACCAAGTGCGCCGTTAAATTAACTTTTGAGACGACCCCTGTAATTTTTGCTGTCAGAGGATTTTGAGTCACAGTCGGAACCGATACTTTCCGTAAATCTCTAATAAGATGATGATACCTTCGACAATGTCCCGCTAGCAAGCTACAAAACCAGGTTCATTTCATCATTTTCTACATAAGAAAATGTCTGTATCAAGTCAGGAATGTGACAATTGATATCCATTGGTTTGATATGTTTGAGCTTTTGATTATGGTCTCCCATTTTGAATTTTCCTCGGAGTTCGGTATTTTTGTAATTATACATTTTTCATAGAAAATAGGAGGACATTCTGAAAATATAAATTAAACAATTGTTAGAGCAAGTACATTTTTCAACAAAAAAGGAAATTATAAAATCTTTAAATTGAAATAATGTTGTGAATAGTATGTTAATTAGCTTTATTATTTTAATATTTATTGCATTGTTTAAACGTTGTCAACGGTTTATTCAATTTTTAAGTATTTAACTAGCTATATCAAGTTTTGATATTTCTGGTTACCTCAATGTATGAAAAATGTTATTTAGTACTTTATTAATACCAGAATAATGAAAGAAAGTATCTATATGATCTCTATTTGAAAATTGATTCTTAAACGGATTACATTCACAAAAGGACTCCAAAAAATAACAATGATTCGGGCATTGAGTATTTTAGCTGCTACAGGTAAATAGACCTTTTTTGATAAGATGTGGCCTAATATTGATGGTTTCCAATATTGCATGTGTTTCTGGTTTTGTTTTAATCGGATCTGTATTAGTCACAATGAAGTTACAATTCACCAAAAAATGTGTTCCAAAATGATTAGAGGTATACAAGTGAACGAGATGTATTATAGACTTAAAATTTGCTACGAAATCCAATGTTACTAGCTAGTGTGTCCTCTTAAATAGATTGAAATTGTGTCTACATTGCATTTACATATTTATATTTCATGCATGCAATGTGGTTTTATATTTATCGTCTCTATACCTATGTATTTGGCGAGGAGAACTATAGATATATTATGAAACTGTTTAAACGATGCAGACCAATTTCATTTGGAAAGGGATTAAGTAGGATTTCATTGAAACAAATTTACATTAATGTTTTCATTTTACTTCAGTAGTAGTGGAAACCCTTCCTATAACATACCGTTACAAAATTGGCTTCAATATAAAATGAGGCAACTTTCCACTAGATACCAAATGACATAGAAGTTTCAACTATATGTCAACGTACAACCTTCAAAACACGAGCAAAACCCATACCACATGCAGAGTAGGTTATAAAACACCCCAGAGTGACAAATCTAAATCAATTAGAGAACTAACGGTCAGATTTATGCACAAAACAACAAACGAAAAACAGATATGAAATACAGCAACTAACTACTGAATATGAATATTTGCCTGAACCTGAAATATTTGGTACTAGACAATTAGTCCTCTAACAATCATAAATTATCCCCAATTTCATCTATAAGCTCAGTATCATTTCTAAACATGTCGATTTGTAAAAGCGTAAAATGAGAGAGGTTAGAAATACAGAACATTTGCAAAATTATGTATATAAAAGGTTTGAAAAGCAGAATGCTTCATCCACGGGTTCTGTGGCTTCGCATATATTGTCTGGCTTTCATATAAAACACAACTGTTAAAGAAATGATAGAGTTCACAATTTATCAAACTTTCCCATAGATGAAACAAAAATCTCACAACAAAATTGATACGATTTCACGATGAATTATATCATTAGACAATCATTTGCAAAGTAAACAAAGTATTCGTTTTTACTATTGTAAAACTGGTTTGTTTCTTGTCTCTCATTTTTGCTATGTGCTTTGTCTATATGCCTTTTTATGTTTCTTTGTTACATATATGACGTGGCTCTGTATTTATACATCCCGTCATTGTGTTATTGTACTATGGTAAATTTGTGTATTCTTTTGTTTAATTTTTGCTAATTTACTTGGTCTATATGCCATTTTGTGCTTCTTTGTTACATATTTTTTAAATTTTTTAAGTGATTTAGATTGTAACACAATTTTGACTGCTGTATTACTGACATTTTACCTATTATGCCTGTTTGTTTAGTTCATGCATCGTTGTCAATATAATGAAATTTGATGCGACTGTCATACAAGTAAGAGGTTTAGCTAACTATAAAACCAGGTTTAATCAACCATTTTCTACATAAAAAAAAATGCCTGTACCATGTCAGGAATATGAAAGTTGTTATCCATTCGTTTGATGTGTTTGAGCTTTTGGTTTTGCCATTTTATTACGGACTTTCCGTTTTGAGTTTTCCTCGGAGTTAAGTACTTTTGTTATATTACTATTTATTGTTGTTTTACCTATCTGAATTTACAGCTATAACAGTGTTCGCAGATACCTGCTACAAGACTTCCGGATCGTATGTCTATTCTACATACTGTAGTGGCTACTGTTCTGGTACCTATGGTCACGATACCTGTTTAAACTACAATACCTACTACTATACGTACTACTACTACTCTGATGCTGTCAGTGTTGTGTAAGTCATTTTAATTAGTAATCATTTTAATAAGTCAGTTTAAAAAGGCAGGTATTTTGAGAAGAGTGCGACCGTTGGGATAACGTTTTGTTGTCTAGATGTAGTTTTGTTGTTATTACAGTAAAAGATTTCGTTTTTATGACAAAGTTGTGTCGTTATTACAATATTGCCGTAACCGACGTCTGAAGTTTTTCTCTAATTCTGACCCAAATAACACTTCATTAACTAATTTTAGCCTTTGGCGTCCTAGTTAAGACATTAAACTATAATAATACCTTCCTTCTAAATGTTTGTCAAGTTTTCCAATATTTTTATACTGAATTGACACCAATTATTTTGAAGGAATTATTTTCTAAAACATAAGTTGTCTAACAAAGTTTGAAAATTCCATCAAAAGCTGGCTACCCTTCAATTCGTGACTCAATAGGAAATAGAGGTTAATTCAATGTTTTCACTTAGGTTTATTATAATCGACTTTGTAAACAAAAGTTGTCACAATGGCAAATATCATCAAATCTCGATACTTATGTTTATATGATATCTTTAAAAGAATGATCTGAAAACATTACCATCTTCTTAAGAAATGAATTATGCGAGATAATAATGAGATTACTACCATATATTACAGAAGCACAGGTGTGATAGCTGGTATCGTGGTCGGATGTCTGTTTGCTCTGGGAGTTGTAATTGCAATAATTGTTTGCATTTGTAAGGCAGTAGCGAAGTCTTCAGGATCACATGGTCAAATCATACAGCCTACAGCAACATCCGGTACAACTGTAGCCTATACCAATGCATCGCAAATCGGTTTGTTATTCTAGCTTATATTTTATTCGTGAAAAAATGCATGAACAGATAGGACTTTATAGTCAGTTCATGACTTGGTGCTTGTGATTGCTTGCTTGTCACGTTGGAAGACATATACCATACCTTTAAAATTATTGATGCTAAACTTATTGAAAGGACGTTGCACATTAAGTTGTTCTTTAATTCATAATTCTGTCATAATAAATTTACTTTGCAATATTGAAGAAACAAAAAAAGTTCCAATTATTCACATTGCGTACTTGTCAAACCTTGAAAAATGTCTCAAACTAAAAGCTTTTCTAAAACAAAACAGTCTATCTTATATGGTGCTATTTAATTTTTTTATTATAGTTCAGATACCGATTCCAGGGTAAAATATTCTACAATCCAATCAAAAAATATTTCTTAAATGATCCATCTATATAAGGAACAAAAATAAAGAGTTGGACTGATTTTCATTATTTTTTTTCTAGTTATCTAACATATAAAATGATGGATCAAAGAAATCATTTACAATCTTTCTCCAAAATGACCAGTGTATAGTCACTGCTTGATTTTGAAGTAATATTCTTTATTTTTATTTTTTATTTTTTTACCAGGACAGCAAACTTGTTACGATGGAAACCCAACATACCTAACACAGCAACCAAATTACCCCCATAATTACCCGCCACCGTCTACTGGATACCCGCCAAATACTGGGTACCCACCAAATACTGGTTACCCTCCGTCATCGATCAATACCGCAGCACAGTCACCATCCTCGATCCATGGTACAGCACAGCCACCGCCATACTCTAGCAATAATCTTGGAGGTTTAGCTCCTGTGGATATTCAGAATTCGAAAATTTAAAGGTCTATGAATGAAGTGACGGTAATTTTGATGCTGATTACTTTACAAAGTCAGGCCTATCGTTTAGGTGATTCACGGGAACTTATCTATAGTTAACTTTGATTTATTTTCAATAAAATAAAATCCTGGGTGTTTGACTTGTGGTCTTAAGTAAGTTTTGGTTTGAATTTATTGTTGCAAGAACGTGTAATATCATTTATCTGACAAATAAACAATAAACATAGCATTCATTTAACTATGTACACCCATGTAATTCTTCATCATAATTGAAAAAATTGGCACGCTCAAATGGGCACTGTCTTCCCGAAATTAGCTTATATCTGATGACTATTCTGGTAAGAGAATTTCTCATGGTCAACTTCTGTCATAAGATAAAAAAATTTAACGAGGACTGGCCTTCAATTTTAACAGTTTATTGATGTGTTATAAAGAACTGCATTAACATCAAATATCATACTTTTCTATGCAATAAAACACATCGAGGCGTCAATTAGACAACATTGAAACTATGCCAAAAAAACAAAAAGACTTTGATGAAGCCAATTTGCGGTTGAAATACATACTTTTCATAGAATTTAAACTAAAAAGTAGGCAGGTTCTGACAGGATTTAGACAACCACTGGAAAAAGAGAATGATTTGGACAATGGCAGAAAATGAGTCTTACAACAGATACCGGTAGTACATACGACGCCTCACAGAGTTATTACAATGGTGCAGAAAACATGGTAACTACCCTCTCTGTACGAGTCGCAAGATGGACGTGGCTGCGTATCTATACATCCAACACAACCCTCTGTAGTATGAGTGTTTTTGTTATTACCGGATAAAAGAAGTCCAGATGACTATATTTCTAACTCCGAGTCAATCTTTGGGATAAATATGAAAACAAATATTTTTTTTTTTAGATATAATTATGTATCCCATAATAAAACAGTCATATTTGCAGGTGCAAGCTAAAGCCCGCCTCCAGGTGCAGAATTTCTCGTTGTGTTGAAGACCTATCGGTAGACTTGGGGTATTTTCTACTCTTAGGTCGTGGCCTTAAATTTTCATTTTCTTTGCAACTACTTTCAACGCAAAAACTCTTGAATATGCTAAGAAAAATGATAATGTCATCCTCCAATTACTTGTATATGAGAGGAAAGGAGTAGGTTCGGCCCACTTTTTTAGCTTAAATTTCAAACTAGAATTTATTAACCAATATCACAATGAATCATAGCTAATACAGTGATTAGATAGAAAAAAGCCCTTTTGTTGAAAATTTATTTCCTGCGTTTTATTAATGACGTCACAAATAGTACTTATTTTGATTTTTAATGAAAAAGTCATTGAAAATGGATAAATTTTCATCAATTATTGGACAGGAAACATAGAGCGCATACGTCGACAACAAAGATCTTTTAAAATAATATTTGTAAAGACATTTTACATGTCTACCTTGAATATTTAGTTTGTCGACGCCTGCGCTCCATGTTTCCTGATCCTAAATTTGGTTGAAATTAGGCTGATTTTGTCCAATTTTGCCAAAATCTCTTATCTTGATTTTAGAATAAAACTTTGACAAAAATACTTATATTTAACTTTCTTACATGTCTAAAGACAACTTAAACCATTTTTCATCTTGTTACATTGAACTTTATAAATAATCGGGCTCAAATATGGCCTTTACTAAATAGTTAACTTATCCCACAAGGACGCGGTGTGTCAGTGTAAGATCACCCCGATGGCCGGAGGCCAGAGGGTGATCTAACACTGACACACCAAGTCCGAGTGGGATAACTATTTTACATCCCAGCTCTTTTAGATTAGACGAAAAACCATTTACGATTCATAAAATCTAGTTTAGAACGCCACACAACCATTACAATATACTTTATATATTACTATTTGATGTATACCCTTTATGACCCCCAAACACGATGAGTATATATCAAACAATGTCAACTCGCCCCACTTGCCAATCGGCCCTCACTGTATCGAAACTTTATAAAAAAAATCGCCCCACTCTTGTTTACCGACTCGCCCCACTTTTGAAAAAGTGTAAAATCAAATTGAACAATCAGTCTGAAAACTCACTTATTAACGAAAAAGGTTTAAACCCCACTGAATAAAGGTCTGACAACTCGCCCCAATTATAAAAAGATCTTGCTTCCTTTAAGTATGTCAAATTACTATTAGGTCGTATCCAGTTGTCTTGGTGTAGTGGCATGTGTCTTGGCTTGATATGATAAAGGTCTTGAGCTCGAATTCCAGCTTTTTTCTACGTGAATTTTGATAGATAGTCTTTTCTGTACATTTAATTATAAGTTTTATAGTGGATTTGACATTCCCGCCAAAATGTTACATAACAAAGGAAAGCATGCGTAACACAGAAATTCAAACTGAGGTGATCTGGTAGGGATGATCCGGCTCAGATCACCCCTGTTAGAACAAAGGAACTGGGATGTAACGAACATAAACTCCTTTCTTTGAAAGAGTTCTAAGAAATAGCTGTCATGATTAATCAACTAATAACAATAAACTACCGAAAGCCTGCCCGGAATGAAAATCTGGAATCGACAGTGAAAGCTCCCACTATTGAAGCTTTCAAGTGAAGACACTGATTACGTAGATGCTAGCTTGTTTTTATACTGCACAGCATACACAATCATACACCGTATTTTTTTTTTTTATCTTTGATCTTTTATTGTAAAAAGACATTACCAGCCCAAAGAAGGAGAAGAAGAAGAACAATAATGTCATAAAAGAGTACACTAGCAGACAATATACACAGTAGAAGATTGTTCAGGGAGCACTAATCACTAAATAATCTACTCAGTATCAAAGTACGTCAGAATGTCAAAACTCCTAGCGGCAACACAATAGTGTGATTTGTATTATACACATTGTTAGTTTAAAAACTAGGACGATATTTTGTTTTAAAGAAGGGAAAACAACAAGTTTGAACATTTTCATCTAGATTTTGAGAGCGGACCACCGATTTCGCATGGTCTGAGGTTAACATTGAATTTTAACTTTAAATTTGAATAACCGTAAGTAGTGAATTTTTTTTTCAAAGTTCAACATCGAACTAACATACGGTGGCAGAATGCGGCCATGAAAGAAAAAAAATTATGTTGTTCCCTCAAGATACTATGTCGTTCCCTCAAGATGCTATGTCGTTCCCACAAGATAGTTATCTCGTTCCCTCAAGATACTATGTCGTTCCCTCAAGATAATTATCTCGTTCCCTCAAGATAGTTATCTCGTTCCCTCAAGATAGTTATCTCGTTCCCTCAAGATACTATGTCGTTCCCTCAAGATGTTATGTTGTTCCCTCAAGATAGTTATCTCGTTCCCTCAAGATGCTATGTCGTTCCCTCAAGATACTATGTCGTTCCCTCAAGATGTTATGTTGTTCCCTCAAGATAGTTATCTCGTTCCCTCAAGATACTATGTCGTTCCCTCAAGATGTTATGTTGTTCCCTCAAGATGCTATGTCGTTCCCACAAGATAGTTATCTCGTTCCCTCAAGATACTATGTCGTTCCCTCAAGATAGTTATCTCGTTCCCTCAAGATACTATGTCGTTCCCTCGAGATAGTTATCTCGTTCCCTCAACAAACCAATACAATTATATTGATTTATTCTTTATTTCCAACTTCGAAACGGTGGAGTAAAGACGTGGAGTTACTTTCAATTCCCTTTTTTTTTTTTTATCAAATGCGGAACAATGCAAGAACGAGAAATTAAGAGCACCGACACGAAACACGGACAATAAATAAGGGGAAATACGAAGCACGCACATCGAACCAAACACGAGAAAACGAGAAAGAAAACACCAAATCACGAAAACACGTAAAATGAAAAGGCCGAAAACGTTGCACGAAAATAACCCTTTACCACCCTCTTAGAAAATAAAATTAAAAATGAGCCACAAAATGTTTTATCATCTATTCCTGGATTTCTAATACATTAACCTAACTGTTTGTGTTGTACATGTGCATATGTATGTAATCAGTATCTTCCTTAGATTTAATTTTAAATGTTAAAAGGGTGAAAAATAATTCCTTTTATGTGTATCCATGGCAACATTCTGCATTTATTTACCATAAAATATTGCAAAAAGGGGGTAAACATGCATGTCACATATCCCCCCAAAATTTGGATCAAACTATAGAATTTCAATGCCTTTGAGTGATACCTTTTTAGACACTGTTTTCATAAATCTTCCTAATGATCAAATAAAAAATGGATGTCTTTCGCCTAATTTTTTCGTAAAATCTAATCACAAAGTTCATGCGACAAAAAGTTGGAAAAAAACATTACAAAAATTGCCGGACCAATGTATGGTATGGACATACAAATACGGACTGTCATACAGAAAACAGCCTATATTACATACATTATATGATCTTGATGTTCATATAAACCCAATACGAAGGCTATTTTAATACTCAGCTATCCAAAAATGAATTTTATTGCACACTAGCTCTTATATTTGAAAAATCCTCAGGGGCCAAAATGCGAAACTACACATCTAACTGTGGAGTGCTACCTTTACTGGGACTCCGGGATCGGGTGTTTTTCAGCTCGGGATTTCGGGATTGACCCTTTCGGATCCGTGAATTCTTTTTTTCGGATTACGGGACGTCGGGATTTACTTTATTTGAATTCGGGATTTCGAGATTTCGTGTTTTTAAGCCCGGGATTTCTGGATCAGGACCCCTCCTATCCTCTCTCAGTTATTCTCTTTAAATACAGAATTATTATATCATTATTATTATGCAAATATTCTACTTTTGGGATCTGGCCACGTCTACAGTTCCGCTTCGAAGGGCGAAATGAATAATATATCAATACAATTTTAAAATCTTGAGGGAACGAGATAATTATCTTGAGGGAACAACATAGGATCTTGAGGGAACGACATAGCATCTTGAGGGAACAACATAACATCTTGAGGGAACGACATAGTATCTTGAGGGAACGACACAGTATCTTGAGGGAACGAGATAACTATCTTGTGGGAACGACATAGCATCTTGAGGGAACGACATAGTATCTTGAGGGAACAACATAATTTTTTTTCTTTCATGGCCGCATTCTGCCACCGTACATTTATTTCACGGTCCAACGTTAACGATTTATTTTGCGTCATAAAACCCGAAGAATCTGCAAGTTGCGATCTGGTTGAGAAATATTGACTTTAAATTATCTATTCGCATTCAATTATATGTAATTAAATAATACTAACGTCCTGGATTAGAATTGGCCATTCTACTAAGAAATTTTGGATTTGATGTTCGCTCTTTAATTTACAAATAAAAATTATTTCGAAATCCCACAGCTAGCCTTTTCTGTTTGGATTGGGATTTTAGAAGTAGTACGTTCATACTACGACCATCATTCGCATTGTCATTTTCACACAAAACGTATTAAATCCCTCCAGGTTTTGTTTGTCTGTATGTAATTAGGACTTCATGTCAATTTTCTATAACGGCTCAACCATGCTTCTCATTCTTATATATATAGACCGTTGTTCTTCACGTTTGAATGGTTTTACACTAGTAATTTTTGGGGCCCTTTATAGCTTGCTGTTCGGTGTGAGCCAAGGCTCCGTGTTGAAGGCCGTACCTTGACCTATAATGGTTTACTTTTATAAATTGTTACTTGGATGGATAGTTGTCTCATTGGCACTCATACCACATCTTCCTATATCTATTGACACATCTGTGTCAGTCTCTGCTATCGTTTACTAAAATGTCGTCATTTGAGCTTTATGGACCAGCAATAGGTTGTAATTTTGGTTGGATTGGTCGGTCCGACATCTCTGCCTGATCAGGATTCGCTACTATCAGAGCGCCATCTGCCTCTACATCACCCACTACCACCATGCCCACGTGTTCTAATAGATTTTGGTGGTATCACTGTATTGTTTTCGAGAAATCTACGTATTAATCAGATATAGAAGGAATGCAACTGTATTGATATGGAACACGATGTTGACGTTATTGCTCAGAACGTAGTAAGATCGCGGTATGAACGTGCTATAATCGCAGTAAAAGCGTGGTAAGATCGTGTTGCAATGGGATAACTCGCGGTATGGTTGTAGTGAGAACGTGATGAGCGTAGACAGATGTTGATAAGCGTAGTGAGGTCGCAGAATAAGCGCGACGAGAACGTTGTATAATCGTAGCGGGATCGTTGTAGAAGCGTAATGAGGACGTAGTAGCATCGTGAAAACAACGAAAATTTACATGTTCATGCCGCTCATACCGCGACCTCACCACGATCTGGATTTATTTTAGATCGCGGTGAGCGTGGTGCGATCGTGGTCTAGTGGGACTTGGGCATATAGATTTTCAGAAAGAAGACAAGAGCGCAAAGAAAAGGGAATTAAAGAGAACAACACCAATAAGGGGTCATCAGACGATTTAAACCACGTTGACTTATTAAAAGATCTTGTCTTCTCCTGACTATTTTTCTTATGTAAGTTTCTATCTATCTGTTGCAGGTTTTCAGGTACAAGGCAAAGACGCAAAATATGGTCAGAACCATCATTAAAGGGCAATAACTCCAATAAGGGGAATCAGACGATTTCAACCATTTGACTCATTTGTAGAAATTATCTTGCTGGTCGTTTTTGCTATATAAAGTTTATTCCTATCTATCGCAACTTTCAAGATAATAGGCAAACATTTTAAAAGTTGGTAAAACTCCTAATGTAATAATATAGAAACAGTTAGATCTCATAATTCCAAATATTTTTGCTTTGTCAATATTTCTCTATTCATAGTGGTTTTGTCGAGCCTGCAACTTTTGTCGCAAAAAACTCGACATAGGGATAGTGAACAGGCGGTGGCGGCGGCGGCGGCGGCGGCGGCGTTAGCTAACTTTCTTAAAGTTTTATATTTTAGAAGGTGGAAGAACTGGATGCTTCATAATTTGTATATAGATGCCTCGTGTTACGTAGTTTCCGTCATTCACATGTCCAATGTCCTTGACCTCATTTTCATGTTTCAGTGACTACTTGAAAAAAAGTTAAGATTTTTAGTAATGTTAAATTCTCTCTTATTATTAGTAATAGGATAACTATATTTGGTATGTGCGTACCTTGCAAGGTCATCATGTCCGTCAAACCAGTTTTCACTTGACCTCGACCTCATTTCATGGATCAGTGAACAAGGTTAAGTTTTGGTGGTCAAGTCCATATCTTAGATACTATAAGCTATAGGTCTAGTATATTCGGTGTATGGAAGGACTGTAAAGTGTACATGTCCAACTGGCAGGTGTCATCTAACCTTGACCTCATTTTCATGGTTCATTGGTCAATTTTTAATTTTCTTGGTTAATGTAAAGTTTATGTGACAGTTGTAATAAAGCCTTATATTTGGGACTATCAACATACTATCAATGACAAGTAAAGAAGGCTAGACATTTCAGCGTGTGCACTCTTGTTAAGATAATAGACAACATTTGCATTTTATCCTATGTTCTTTTTTTAGCCATGTCGTTCAGCTAAATTAACAGGCGGGGTCATTGGACACATTTTAAAACTACAAAACAGTAAATTAAATGATGATTGTGGCCAAGTGAGGTTCAATTTCAGAGAAGATTTTTTAAAATGGTACGACGACAACGACGGACGATGAAGGACGACGGACACCAAATGATAAGAAAAGCGCGACGGGCCATGTGAGCTTAAAAGGGAATGCGAACGTTCAACTGTCGGGCATTACTTTTCCATCTGTCTTGGAAGTAAACAATTTTAGTGTTATTTTAGGCATTGCGTTTTTGGTTGTAATTGTTAACTTCATTTTAGTAACAGTCTCTTTTCAAAGTAATAAAATATCAAAGTTAACAATATCCCAGTGTATGCTTTTCCCAGGGAGCTTAATCTCACACGTTTCGTTTTCCAATAAACACAATATAGAAATATAATGCTCATATTTAAGAGAGTTAAAATAGCCTGATTTCAGCATGCTCGGTCAACTGTTTCTAAATTGCTTAATGCATCATTTTATGTTTTATATTTCACAGGATTTTTTTAAATATAACTTTTTAAAAGTGTTATTACGTTTCTCTTTTTTTTTTTAATTTACTGGTAATATTATTAGTGTAGTACAACATTGAGTAAACTTAACATCCCTGTTTTAATGGATGTCCTTAAGGTAAACTGTTTTATATTTAACTTAAGTTCACTTTATTTTTAGTGCATGTTGTTTTTTGAATAATACTTAGGCCTACTAATATATTCAAAAAATACATGGACCAGCTACTCCGTGCCCAAATCGTGACATCCGGATGATTTAACCCAACATATATACATGTAGTGCATTTAAAAAATACGTGTTATTTCTTCTTCAATCTATTCAACAATCGCCATACACACCGAACTTTGACAGAGACAGATGAGGGGGGATTAGGCTGATTATTGAGGAAATCACTGACCCATGACTGGAGAAAGCTCCCCCTTTATCAGTCAGCCCCCCACCACCTTTTATGAAAATTTCTTGAACTGCCACTGACTGGCGTTGAATATGATTTTTCTAACTACTGTCATTTCGCATATAAATAGGTCATTTATAAACAATCCTTAACTTTTGTTTTGCAAATGTTTCAGAGCTAAGAGTATACCATAGAAGGTTAAGACAGGGAGACAGGTTAGAATCAAGGAAATACTTGAAGAAGAACAACTGTGGAGGACAGTAAAAAAAAGTCCGTGAAAATGTCTTCAAACGCTACTGTTACAGCTGAAGAAATATCATCTCTTTCTTTTTCTTTGGATCAGTTTTTCCTTATCATCATGGGAATGGTTGTATACTGTAAGTTTTGTTTAAAGATACATTTCACATCAAATGATAGACAGGTCATCATTTTAAAATAAGACGTATATTGCGGGGAAACACGTTACTGTGCATACAAACTCTGCTCTGACAAAAAAAATGTTTTACCTGAAATTTTGTGATTCTTCTATCAAAGTCATTGCCAATTATCTGGTTCCCAACTTATCAACTGTAATGTTTAAATTGGTATCAACCCCGACCCCTTGATCATACTCGACGCGATCACGCTACTACGACACACCTAGGACATGCATGAAATGCTTGAAATATAAGTTATAAAGGGACAACCGGAAGTTTAAAGGCGAGGGCAGGGTCAGGTTAATTTCTCGCAGAGGAACTACTGGTACATTTATTCGTTCGGACGCTTGCAACATGTCAACCCTTCTTGTTGTTATTCTCCTGTATTTTTTGTTTTTCAAACTTAAATTTTGTCTCCAACGTACTTGATGAAGGTTATTTTAGAAAATCAGTACTATCCTTGTTTTAGTATTATTCTATGCGTCTGTAGTTTTAAAATAAAATATTGATCTTTTGGTCTTTATACTCGTGGCTTATAAATAAAGTTACTTTTAAAAGTTTTTCAAAGCAAGAATAAAATTGTAAAAACTTGATACAACATTGACTTGAGACACGGTACTCTAAATGGCAACTATTCCAAGCATAAACACAGAACTAGTGCTTCTATGGGGTAAATGATTGAAAAGTTTCTTTTTTTTTTTGGCTTAAAATTTAGTGAAAAAACAGAATATTCTTTCTTTTCTACACTACATAGCTGATAAAAGCTTTTATAATGTACAAAATTAATCATGCCCCCCCCCCCCCTGAGCTAAAAACTTGATGATCTCTAGATCTTATTTTTGTATGACAGTTCATGTTTGTTTGATATTTTTTTTCTCATTTTTTAGAAAATTTCTCCCCCCAAACCCCCAAATTTTGAAAAACTTCCTTATTCAGCTGGTTACGTAATATACTGACAGAAACAGCGATGTTAATATTAATGTAAATGCTGCATGTTCGAAGCGTGTAAATAAATACTACAACTTGTAGTAATCGGTGTGTTCTTACCCTTTAAAAAATATTTATAATAATCAGTTATGCATGTTATAATATGTGTCACTGAACAATCATTGTTTTTTTCCCTGTACATTTACAGTATAATATTACACAAAAGTTGTTTATATTGCTATTCTGTTTTTCACGGCTGTGGTAGTTTTTCCATAAAATATTTTCCGTAATATACAGTCACGCATTATACCCAAACTCTCATCATGCATGTTGGAAGCATGATCACAACGTGTTCTAGTTGTTGGAAACTATATAACCGTAACGACATTTTAATTCTTTATTTCTTCAATACATTTAAAGTCTCAGTCTTACATTTTGTAAAAGATTTTCAGTTGTAAAATCACTGTTTTTGTTATATTTGCAATATTTCACCTAGGAATTTTGTGTGAAAGGATTTAAGTCAAGTTTAGAAGATTAAGCTTATCTAATTTCATTTTTCAATTTGGTTTTCAATTAGTGACCTTTTAATTCAATTCATCTTTTATTCGTGTATTTTTAATTCCATAAATAAGTCCGTATGTTCTATCGTTAATTATTATCTATCTGTTATATTTTCTGTTATCCGTTAATTGGATTTGTCGCTAATTTAGAGAAATAATTGTCAAGTTATTCAAGTAATTTTTTATTAGTTATATAATTTGTTTCATCATTTCGATATGGCAGCTTGGATTTAGTAATACTCTGAGTAGTTCCAACTCTGAACAATTGTATTCCGGCCATGCTGAACTTATAAAATTTATACATCGCGCTAACCGAAGTCGTCTTTTGTTGCAAGAATTAGTCCTAGAGTCAGAGTCCGTGTTGGTATTGTGTGTGTGGTTCCAGGCCAAAACATTACCCAGTCAACAGATACACCAAGTTTCTATTTGAGACATTTATTTGTGACAACTGACTCTTCAGAAGACGGACATACTGGAGGGCAAACTACATGCGATAAAGTGAACATTTTTCGATCACGGAATTCGCCTATTTTATAGAGTTTGAGGAAAATGTCTACCAACATGGACCTTCAAATTATCAAAACGAATATTGACCAATTCTTTCTAGTAATCATGGGCATGTGCATTATATGTAAGTAAATTTAACAAACTAATTTAAATAGCTATAGGTATATTTGAAAACATTTATTTATTTTTTACTGATAAATCTGTAATTGCAGTAACTGCGTTATTAATATGTTAGTGCACATAACGATTTAAATTTAAAAAAAAACATTTTTAATATTAATTTAAAGTTCGAAATTAATTTTCAGATGTCGGTCTTTAATCTATATCTGCATCTTGTTATAAGTTACACGGCTGACGTCACCAACGACAACCAATCATATGAAAATTAAAGTTTTGAAGGGGCAAATATCATGAAGTAATTGGCTTTAAGCTTTTAAAAGATCATCGTTTCTCCTAAGACCGTATCCCTTAAAATTACAGTTGCACGCATAGCTCATAAGGGTACTCTTATCCTTTCCGTAAAGCTATCGTAGTTTTCATCTTATCAACTGGTTATTTCCAGAGTCAATAATATAAGAACTACGTAAAAATGCAGCATATTTTTTGCAAAACGAGACAAATTGATAATTAAACAGTTCAACCATTCAAGTGTTTCATAGATTCCTTAACTAAAATGTAAAAAAAAATTCAATATAAATAGCTAATAATGGGGCATGTATATGGCACGCCGTTTTTATATTTATTCAAATTTGAAGATATCTTGTTTATTTAACAAGATATCTTATTAAGTATTAAGATATCCGTAATTTTTTTAAGATATCTTATTTAATTTGAAAGTAAATAAGATATCTCTATTAGTTTATAAGATATCTCTATTAGTTTATAAGATATCTCCATAAGTTAATAAGATATCTCTATTAATTAATAAGATATATTATAAAGTATATAAGATATATTACTTCTTTATAAAGATATCTTTTAAATACATACTTTATAAGATATCTTATTAATTAATAGAGATATCTTATAAACTAATAGAGATATCTTATTAACTTATGGAGATATCTTATATATTAAATAAGATATCTTTATAACCAATTAAATAAGATATCCCTATAAGTTAATAAGATATCTCTATTAATTAATAAGATATCTTATAAAGTATATAAGATATCTTATTAATTAATATAGATATCTTATAAACTAAAAGAGATATCTTATTAACTTATGGAGATATCTTATATATTAAATAAGATATCTTTATAACCAATTAAATAAGATATCTCTATAAGTTAATGAGATATCTCTAAAAGTTTATAATATATCTCTATTAGTTTATAAGATATCTCTATAAGTTAATAAGATATCGCTATAAGTTAATAAGATATCTCTAAAAGTTTATAAGATATCTCTATTAGTTTATAAGATATCTCTATAAGTTAAGAAGATATCTCTATTAATTCATAAGATATCTTATAAAGTATATAAGATATATTATTTCTTTATAAAGATATCTTTTAAATACATACTTTATAAGATATCTTATTAATTAATAGAGATATCTTATAAACTAATAGAGATATCTTATTAATTAATAGAGATATCTTATAAACTAATAGAGATATCTTATTAACTTATGGAGATATCTTATTAAGTAAATAAGATATCTCTATTATTAACTATATAAAAGATATCTTATATAGTTAATAAGATATCTTATAAATGAATAGAGATATCTTATATTTTAAATAAGATATCTTATATATTTAATAAGATATCTTTATAAACATTTTAATAAGATATTTTATTTAATATATAAGATATCTTATTTAATAAATCAGATATCTCAATTACCTTGTAAACATCAAAGGAATGCTAATCCAATTCCATCATCAGGTGGGGTCCTCCTTCCTTGGCTGTTTCGGCGCTATTCCACAACAACCTCCAGAGGTGCGCCGGCTCAGGTGATCAATCTGAACCTGGAACTGGATGGCCTACACGGCTCCGATGTCTCAGCTGATGTCATTGCTGTTCTTCTGTAACTGAATGCTGTTCTGTATATCTAAATCTGTCCATTATCTACACAATAAATGTTCATTGTTCTAACACTTTGTACTTTTCCACACTTCGTCTCTTTTCCTCCAAATCCACTGTGATGCCACTTCTGCTTCTCTACACACTTCTGTAATCAGTTTCTTCCTCTCTGCTCCTACTACTCCCAAGGTCCTAAGTGCCCGCCACATTGACTGTCCTGCAAAGCCCCTGCATCCGACTTCTATTGCCAAACACCACGTCCTCCATCCCCGCTGTTTGCAATCTTCTACTAGCTGCTGGTATTTTGCCATCTTTCTTTCATAAGCTTCCTCTATTCTGTCTTCCCATGGGACTGTCAGTTCCAGCAAGACCGCCTGCCTAGTTCCCTGTGACCAAATGACTATATCTGGTCTTAGCGATGTTGCTGCTATTTCTGCTGGGAAACTCATGCGTTGATGTATGTCTGCTGTCATCTGCCAGTCTGATGCTGTTCCAAGTATCCCTAAACCTTCTGCCTGGTTGTCTTTCTTTTCTCCAGCCCTCACAAAATTTACAAATGTGATGTTCTTCTGCATCTTTCTCTTCTTTCTCCTGGTGGTATCCAACTTTGCTGCTATTGTTTTCAATACACTGTCATGCCTCCATGTATATCTTCCATCTTTCAATGCGACTGGACATGCTGACAACACATGCTGTAGAGATGCTGGTTTGTCTTTGCATAAGGTGCATGTTGGGTCTTCTATCAACCCCCAGGTATAGAGGTTTGATGGGCTTGGTAAAACATCATACACTGATCTTAGTAGAAAACTCAATCTGTATCCCTCCATACTCCAAATCTCGCTCCAGGTCAAAGCCCTGCTTCTAGCTCCTTGCCAATTCAACCAACTACCCTGCTGTTTCATTCCTACTGCCTTAACATTCCTACTCTCTTCTTCCATCTGTCGTATTTCCTGTTGCACCAGTTCCCTCCGTCCCTTCTCATTTACTGTATCCCACCTTGGTTTTGTTGTCATACCAAATCCCTGTCTACCAACTGCTGTTACACCAACGATGACACTGTGCTTTAGTCTAGTCTCAGCTTCCTTAACTGCTTCCTCTGCTTTCCATTTTCTTCCTGTCCTGATCTTTACTTTGGCTCCTCTCACTTTAGCATCTTTGCTGTCTCTCAATGTCATAACCTGTCTTGTCTTTGTAACTTTATACTCTTCTGTCAATGCCTTCATTGGTAATTGTAGCTTTGTTCCTGTGCTGTACAATCCAATGCTGCTGAAACTTCTTGGCACACCCAACCATCTTCTTAGGCATGCACTGATCTTTCTCTCTAAGGCCTCAACTTTGGACAATGGGAACTCGTAAACTAGTAATGGCCACAATATCCTTGGTAGGACCCCATGTTGATATATCCAGGCCTTATATCTTCCTGGGAGCCCACTTTTGTCTATCTTCGTCAGCCATTCTACCAATTGCACTTGAACTTCACCCATGTTTACCATATCTGCTAGTGTTGCATCAAACTTTTTACCTAGGCATTTCACTGGTTTCTCTCCAACTGTTGGTATCTTTTCACCTGCTAACTCAAATGTCTCATCTTGCACTTTGCCTTTCCTCACTATCAAACTTCTAGATTTACTTGGTTTGAACTTCATCCTGGCCCACTTAATCATCCTTTCCAATTCCTCTAAAGTCCATCTTCCCTCTATGACTGTTTTTGCTGTCACTGTCATATCATCCATAAAAGCTCTTACTGGTGGTTGCCTGACCCCTGATGACAATAATGGTCCTCTACTTGGTTTTTCTACTGATTTTACAATCAAGTTCATTGCTGCTGCAAACAGGACTACTGATACTGTACACCCCGTTAGTATTCCAACTTCAAGTCTCTGCCAAGCTGTGGTGAAGTCTCCAGCTGTGAACCTCATTTCAATCTTGTCAAAATACTCTCGCAGCATAGTTCTGATAGTTGGTGGAACATGATACCTCACCAATGTCAGGTCTACTAGTTTGTGAGGTATGGACCCATAAGCATTAGCCATATCTAGCCAAAACACTGCTAAGTCACTTTTCTTCTCCTTTGCTTCTCTTAAAATCTGTGTAATAACGCTGGTGTGTTCGATGCAACCAGATACTTCAGGCATGCCTCCTTTCTGGACTGCGATGTCTATATATTCGTTGCCAAGCAGGTACCTCGTCGTTCTCCTTGCTAAAACTGCCAGGAATATCTTCCCCTCAATGTTTCTAAACTGTTCAACTTTCCTGGAGTTCTCTTCTTTTGGTATAAAACATCCTTCTGCCTTGTACCATGACTCTGTCATCTTTCTCCTTCTCCAAATTACTTTTAATAGCTTCCACAACCTTCTGATCAGTCTGGGACAGTTCTTATATACCCTATATGAAATACCATTTGGTCCTGGTGCTGACCCTGCTCTTGCCTTTCTCACTACGTCCTGCACTTCTTGGAACTTCAGGTCTGACTCATCAAACTGTTCTTTTGGCTCCTCTGGTGTTAACAATTTCCCACATTCTTCCAGGTCTTCTCCTCGTCTCTCATCACTGTGGGTCTTCCTGAGATGTTCTTCCACTTCTTCCCTCGAGTTTTCCAGTTTGCCAGATCCTCTCGCTCCAAATAATCGCTTCATATACTGAAATGGGTTTGCTGTAAATGTTGTTCTCTCCTTTGCCTTTTTCTTTCTATCTCTTCTATGCGTTTCTGCTCTTGTAAGTGTTTTAAGTTTCTCCCTAGTTTCCTTTCTTAACTGCTGTAATGGTAACCTTTCATTCTCATTGGCGACTTTGTACCTCTTCTTTAACCTTCTCAGGTCTCCTCTCAATTCCTTGATCTTCTTCTGTCTCCGGTTACTATGGCCTAGTTTTGTTGGTTGTTTCCCTTGTGGCACCACTCCAAATCTGTCCTTTCCTACGCTGTAAATAATGGACGTCATTGCTGTTATCTTTCTGTCTACACTGCCTGCTAATGTTGCCTCTAAGATGTTTTCCAAATCTTCGTCAAGCGCTTTCCAAGCTGCTTTGTCTGCATTCGTTGGCCATTTGATCTTCTCTTTGCGTGGCTCATTCTCTTCTCTACGGGTTGTTGGTTCTATCCTGTCTTCTTTACGGACTGTTGTTTCTATCCCGTCTTCTCTATGGACTGTTGGTTCTATCCTCTCTCTCTCTTCTGCCTCGTCAAGTTGTTCTACCTCTGTAGGCTGTTCCTCGTGCTCATCCTCACCCTGGGTCACAGGGAGGCTATCATCACTGTGGTTTGCTTCCCGGATGGTCTCCTCCTCCGTCTGACCAGATCTCTCTGTGCGTTGATTGTCAGAATGGGGTTGCACACATTTCATTCTACTTTGATGGATCTTCAAACCTCTAGAATTCTTACAGACTTTACCACAAAAACATTTACATCCGTTGCTCTGGTTCGTTGTCCTTGTCGGTTCCATAGTCGTTTCCTGGTCCTGTCCTATGGGCTGTTCATCCTCCCTCGCTCTCGCACAGCCCCGAGGGTGTCTTAGTATATATCGTTCCATAGCGTGTAAAATGGGTTCCCCTTCACAGGAGATGCACTTTGACTTGCCAAGCCTCCTGTTAATTAATATATAAGATATCTCATTTTGTTATTAAGATATCTCAATTAGTTTATAAGATATCTTATTTAACTAAATAAGATATCTCGAAATTGAATAAATGTAATAACGGCGTGCCATACATGTAAGCTGTAACTCGCGATCATGTTGCCTTAATTTCGAGAACTTGGGATTGTTGTTTTAACTTTTAAATTCATTTTTGATTAATCTTAATTAAAACGAATATTTATGTGAAAGTAAATAGACTCTGTGGTTATGTTGTGCTTGCCTCAAGTGCGGAGGGTCGTTGGTTCGACACCCGATTGAGTAACACTCAAAATACTTTGAATTCGTATTGCTGATTTTCCTTCAAGCACAGTATCTTCATGTGTGAAGAAAAAAAAACAAAGACCGATCAGCATTGAATCGGAAGAATGTCACTGTCAGTGTGTCCAAGTAAATAACAGTTTTTCATGTGAACTGTTACATTGTGAGCAAGCATGTTAAATATCGGACATTAAAATATAAAAGTGTGGTGAGATGAACTAAACAAGATGTTATACAGCTACACAGACTCGATTGGTTTGGACTGTCGATCCGTTTTTGTCGAGCCTACAACTTCTGTCGCAGAAAGCTCGACATGGGGATAGTGATCCTGCGGCGGCGGCGACGGCGTTAACTAACTTCTTAAAAGCTTTATATGTTAGAAGGTGGAAGACCTGGACGCTTCATACTTTGTATATACATTGTAGATGTCTTATGTTATGAAATTTCCGTCTGTCATATGTTCATTGTCTTTGACCTCATTTTCATGGTTCAGTGGATACTTGAAAAAAAAACGCTTCATACTTTGTATATACATTGTAGATGTCTTATGTTATGAAATTTCCGTCTGTCATATGTTCATTGTCTTTGACCTCATTTTCATGGTTCAGTGGATACTTGAAAAAAAAAGTTAAGATTTTATGTAATGTTAATTTCTTTCTTATTATGAGTAATAGGATACCATTTAGTATGTGCGTACTTTTGAAAGGTCCTCATGCCCATCAGACAGTTTTCATCTGACCTCGACCTCAATTCATGGATCAGTGAACAAGGTTAAATTTTCGTGGTCAAGTACATACATCAGATACTATAAGCAATATGTCTACTATATTTGGTGTATGGAATGATTGTAAGGTGTGCATGTCCAACTGGCAGGTGTCATCTGACTTTGACCTCATTTTCATGGTTCAGTGGTCAAAGTTAAGTTATTGTGTTTTGGTCTTTTTTTCTAATACTATATGCAATAGGTCAACTATACTTAGTGTATGGAAATATTTTATGATGTTCTTTTCTGTTTTCAGGTTTTATTTGACCTTGACCTCTTTTTTATGGTTCATTGCTTAGTGTTAAGTTTTTGTGTTTTGGTCTGGGTTTTTTAATACTATAAGCAATAGGTCAACTATATTTGTTGTATAGAAGGATTGTGAGATGTATATGTCTGCCTGGCAGGTATCATCTGACCTTGACCTCATTTTCATGGTTCATTGATCAATGTTAAGTTTTTATGGTTAAGCTTGTTTTTTAGAAACTATAAGCAATAGGTCAACTATATTTAATGCATAGATTGATTGTAAGGTGTACAAGTCTCTCCTGCATGGTTCATCTGACCTTGACCTCATTTTCATGGTTCATTGGTAAATGTTTTTTTTTTATGGTTAACTGTTTCTTAGAAACTATAAGCAATAGGTCAACTATATTTGGTGTATTGAATGATTGTAGGGTGTACATGTATTTCCCATTTGGTTTATCTGACCTTGACCTCATTTTTCTTGGATTATGTTAAGTTTATGTGATACTTGTAGTAAAGCTTTATATTTAGGACAATCAAAATAAAATCAATGGTCGGTAAAGAAGGCGAGGCATTTCAGCGTATTCACTCTTGTTATAAGATATGGAGCGTACCATATTGTCTGCACAGTATCATAAAAAGACATTTTCCAACACTTTTTTCATAGGGGCGTGGCCCAAAGGATTGACTAGAGTATATAAATATAGTCTTCCGTTCTTCAGTAAAAAAGTGGCGGGAATAATGAATACGCAGCAACGACTAGTCGAAATGGGAACGTGAAATCAGAATTGTGTTTAGAGAGTGTCATACTGTCTGCACGTGAAAAACCCCTGCAACAACTGAAGGGTTTGTAGGTGGCATGTTGATAGGCAAAAATTCTGTCACTATCCAACATACCTAAATTTTTCAGTGTCGGTCAACATCTCCCCTCCTTTCAACTAGGTGGACCCCTAACCAACATAACCTATTTTTTCAGTGGATGTCTACATTTCCCGCCTTTCACCTAGGTGGCCCCCACTGCAGAACCTACCTCTTGTATTTATTTGCCACTTGATTAAAACAAACACCAATCAGTAGAGGCGCATAAAAGCAAAGAATTCATCAATTTCAGTTAAATCTCTTTTCAAGTGCCATGCAGTGACAACGCCCATCGCTTTTTAATCCGATCCCTAAAATTAAAAAAATAAATATATATGAAATAGTTTTCGCTGGGTGTTTAACAATCGACATTCTTAAAACTACGTCAGTTACTGGACGATACCGAGACTAGCCTACAGAAAAAAAGTTAGATTTAAACAATTCGAATGTTGAAACAGGCGCGTAGCTACGTTTACGTCAAAACGCCCGGGCGTACACTTGAATTTTGATAAAATAAATTATAATCTAAAAAGAATTATAAATAACTGGTAAAATGCTCATCAGCCTTTTACTTCTTTCTTTAATGAATTTCGAATAAGAGGGACGAAATTTTCTTTTCAACCGAGAATCATGTCAAATGAGCTGCTTCGGGTAGAAATCGACATTCGAATGTGTACGTGTATATGATGATGACTAAGTTTGGAACATACAGTAATAGATGAACTTTGGTCTGTGTTGCAGGGTTCTTATATGGCTAAATTTACAAAACAGTTACAGAATTGGCATAGAGATTATTTTCAACCCAAAATATGTTAGCAGATGTATTGATATTCATTTGCACAATGTCGATTTCTATCCGAAGCAACTCATATATTTGTTCATATCCTGTAAAAGTCTGAATCTACTGTGAAGTGTGCGTACTTTTCAATGCATTTACTGGTGAGATTCGATATGTGGTTTGTCGAGCCTGTGATTTATCATGTTTAGCTTTCCTCAATTTCGACGGCGGCGTCAATGTTTAGGTTTATAGTTTTTTTGAATACCAATAACTTTGTCAAACCTTCATGAAATTTTACGGCGGATGTTGGACAGAAAGTGTATATTCCAATGAGTATCCAGATCATAATGATGAAATTAAATATATAATTTTCTGTATTCTACGGATTTAAAGGAATTTCATTTTGCTGTTTTAAAGTAGTTAGATTTTGAAAATAAAGTTCGTTACACATCAAATTATTTTGTCAAAACTTCATCGAATGTTTTTAATCTATGGAAGAAGCTTTCTTTTATCTTAATGTCTATAGCAAAATTTTGAAAAATAACGTTGTTCGTTCATTTTTTTGACAGACGAACTCATCTTTACCCAATTAACAAACAGTCTCGGATTTCGTTTCACATAATTAATTTATCAGTAAACCTTCAGAGATTGTCATGAAACTTGGGCAGACGTTAATATTCCAGATCAAGAAACTTCAAAGCATATTTAAAGAAAATTATTTTATTTAAATCCTGTAAAGAACTGATAAATGGATAAACTTATTTGCGAGAAGAACTCACAGGCAGGACCCAGGGTTCCACAGAACTCTTTACGAGTTTTGATATTGTACCTGCGCATGTCTGAAAACTAATTTTTCCATGCTTACTTAAGATTTTATTTTTCGATTGAATGCTTTACCCAACAGCCTCTTTAAAACTTATCTCAAAGTTACTGATTAGGACGTTTTCTATAAAACCAATAACTTAGATTCCAAAGTTTCATTCAACATAAAAATACACCATTAAATTCTAAGGTCTGTTACTATTGATGAGTTTTGAATGACAATATTGTATTTTATTCCTGAACAAATCGATAGCTCGGGGGCTTCGCCCCTTCGAACCCACTACCACCAGGTGCTGTGACCTGGACCCGCTAGGGCTCCTCAGACCCCTCGCCGAGTTTCGGGCGTACACGTAAAAATGACCTAGCTACGCCACTGTGAAATGCATTGTTAGAAGTACAGTAACTGTAAAAACAGTGATTTTTACTATTTTACAGAATATGTTTTAGCTATATTAATTTAGACTACTGATAGGTAGTTTATTAAACCTTGAAAGAACAGGATATTGCAATTTTTCCAGTTTAAACGAGATAAATTGTTATAACCTATAGGTGGTACAACTCGTCAATGTGTATCCAAGTTTTTAAAATTTATTGATCATATCATATCAGATATTGAGATAGCCATAAAAAATAAATTGTCTTATTTTTGCAGACGAGTTCGTCTTATTGTCATCAAATAAGTTATGTATATTAAAGAATATACATTTTAGATATAATGATGTGGACATATAATGTGTACCAAGGTATTCTTATTCAGGTCTCAGCTTTTCAACTCCAGGTGCATAGTCCTATATGCCAATGAAACCTGTTAAACAAGGGGAATAAAAGTATACGTTGTATTAAGTTAAGCTTTTACACCCTCTAAACCAAAATTATTATCCCTTATGCATATCTTTCAGTTCATATATTAAAGGAAAAAAACTACAAGGATGGTGTTAAACAACCTTGACTACCTATGATGATCTCGCAAGGTCGGCAGCAATGAAAACGAAAATACAATCATTATTGACATCTTTCGACGAACATGTACTTTGCACGTGTTAAAGACAGAAGCGGTTACCACTACACGGTCACCGTCAGCGTGGTAGTGTTACATTTGCTTGCCACGGACGCTTTAAATTTACACATGTTACATACGCAGACTCTGTAAGATGAATAAGTTCAGAGCCAATCGCAGTGGCGGATCCAGCCAATTTAAAAAAAAAAAGGGGGGGGTCCAACTATATGTCCCCATTCAAATGCATTGATTCTACATTTCTTTTTTTTTCGATTAAGAAATTGAGACTCAAATAAAACTAATGGCATTATGCAAATATATAAGGTAAAGGTTCGAGTCAGCCTTTTCCCGCAATATTAAAAATTGTATATCTAGAAAAGAATCTCCACAACCTATCAATATTTTTAGCTTTGTTTTGTTCCTTAACTATTGCTCTTCTGCCACCCCTTATAGTATCAATTTGATTTTTTAAAATTTCACCAAAGTACATCCTTAAAATCTATAACCTTATAAAATCGACTTTTAAAAATAAGGTTAATGCTTTCTCCGTATTTTGCTTATCTGATAAAAATAAAGTTTTGTTTGACGGATAAAAGTTTAAGTGTAGGCGGTTTCCGGGAAGGTTACACGTGTAGCTGTACTACGCATGGTTTAGTGAAGCTGGGGCTGTAAATTGTGATCGTAGGGTCCGTCCATCCGTTTGTTCGTTCCATAGCACCTTTTTGCATGTATGCATTGACTGGATTGTATTGAAACTTTTAGAGAATCTAAGCACCTTACTGCATTGATCACCAATTGTTTTATATCTATTCAAAATGATTTTGAGTTTCCTTTAGAAAAACCTGTACTAAGTCATATTTTCTCATTCTACCTGTTTCTTAGTCTTGTACACATAAACAATTATTTTTGAGATAATTTATAGTTATTCTATATTCATATAAAGTTATTATACCGTGAGTGACTCCTATTTTATTCTTTATCAAAATAGTTTCACAAAAGGAGATATGCATGTTATGTTCACAAACTCTTTTAACTCATTAAATTTCAAAGGAGTGTATCAATTTCTCACAAGCATGTGCACGTTTTTAAAAAAAATCTATGTATGAAACATTTTGGGGAAATTCCATGGCCAAACAATTTCTCCTTCAAATTGTTTTTCTTTGCAACAGTCACAATATATTTCTTATATAATATCTAAAAATGGGGAAAACATATGAATGTAGCATATAGATGATCATGCAACAATAAATAAAAAAACAGTTGCAGGAAAAAAAACCCATTAAAATTCAATATAGGCAAGGCTTTTGGGAACTTATCTAAAAGCAATCACCACGTTTGACAGATTGTATGCTTAGTTGATTTGCCATAGTATAAGTTGTCTGATTAAAACGCCAACACAGGAAGAATTATACATTTGCAGTAAACATACCCGTAAGCAAATTTTATTATTAAATAAATGAGTAAAGCACAGATAAAGCTCAGGTGAAACAAGTTTGTCCTATGTACAAGTGTATCGAACAAACTCACCAAAACTATAATGTCGCGCTCTCCTCGGGTGCGAGAGATTGTGGGTGTCATCATCTTGGGGTGGGGACAATCAAAGACTTGTAAATTGGTATTTGCTGTCTCTCCTCTACGCACGCGGCACAAAGAATGCTATGGTTGGAGTCCGAATAATGTGTCCTAGTAGGATGACGAAAATAAAATATATTCGGACAAGAAAAGGTTCCATATCATTTAACTCTTGGAGAGTTGATTGAAATCCAATTAGTACATAGTTTAGTGGGAGTTGCGGATACAAGATGCATCATATACACAGTAAAAGTCCATGTTTTACTATTGAAAAAAAAAACAACAAAAAAAAACAATGGGATGAAAAGATTAAAAGTAGTAATGGAATCCAGTGTTTTCTGAAATTTATCACCAATTATCGATCACTGATTTAGAAATAGTTATGGATACATGGTGAGGACGAACGACGAAGGAACGAAATATTAACAAACAAACCGTATAAACGAACGAACAAATAGAAGGACGGACGAACACAACAGTCACTTCACACAACCACACCACTAATTACGTAAAGTAATAAACAAAAGAAACGTATTCGTCGTAATCTTAACTAATCTCCAAATATAAACCTTCCGTAAAACACTGTCTCCAAAATAAACAAAAACCGACGTGTTTTTAAAGACTGTTGTTGTTGCCCCAAAGCACTACACTATCACTTTATGATAATTTGTTGCGTCAAAAGGATTAAAGACAAATCAATACACATTGTCTTTGATATAAGACTTAAAACAAAAAGTTGATGAAGTGAAAACTTAGCCATTCCATAATTTTACTAAACAATCGTTGATTCTCAAAATGAAATTCACTACTAACAATTGGAAACTGGATGATAACTGAGGGCCCTCATGGGGTTTTTGATTATGTGATTACTTGGCCGTTTTTTTAATGATTATTTTTGATTATTAAGCCAAATATTTCATGATTATTTGATTACCTAGGACTGTATTTTTAGTTTATGATTATTTGATTACTAAAGATAAGCAAATATTTAATGATTATGTGATTATATTGGCAAAAAAATGGTGATTATGTGATTACTAGGACCCCCCCATGAGGGGCCTCATAACTCAACGGCTTTACAGTTTTACATGTTGAGAGAAAATATTGACCAATTGTATTCTGTTATCATGGGGATGTGTGTAATATGTGAGTAACAATTCACTTTATTCTAATTAGACGAATTCCAAAGTAATACGTCTTTTTCGTTGTTTAAATGTTTAAATGTTTTCGCATACAATTTCAGCCAATTATATTGTATATATACTTATTTTCCAAATTCGTTGTTAGTTTAACGTATACACGCAGTAGCTCGCCCAATTTTTTCAAATCAGATCAGCTAAAGTGCATACCATACACAAATCATATTGCATATATACTTATTTTCCGAATTCGTTGTTAGTTTAACGTATACACGCAGTAGCTCGCCCAATTTCATCAAATCAGATCAGCTAAAGTGCATATACATTGTACCATACACAAATCGTATTACTTTTACACGTAATTCACTTATTTGGAAAGGAATGAAAATATGTTATCGCCGGCTCGCAAAGGTGAGTTTGAATCTTCTTATGAGGTCCCTTTAAGTCAGATAGTCCATCACGTGTCTTCTTTTACATCCCTTGCTTTCAAATCGTCAAACCTAATGAAGGTTAATAATCCAGAAAATCGCTTCGAACGCACGGAATTTAAAAGTGTTATTTTAATTTTATATCTATTTAGACCAGACGGTCAAAATATTCTGCTTACTATGTTTATAAAGATAACCCAATTTTCTTTTTGGCCCTCAAAGTAGAACTTTATAGATTCCCATACACAAGCAAAATACTTTGTTGTTATAACTTTAGACATATAAGCCCAATGAAAAGAAGTACATTTGCGATTTTTTTAAGTACTGCCGCAAGTGTGATTAAGAACTGAACAAAATCAATCCGTCTCCAAACTTATTTTTGACCTAATAATGAAGCAAAGTCACAATATGAGATATGTTAGATAATTCTTATCAAAATAACGTCAAGATTTTTACTAGGATTAATTTAGAATTAAACAAATTGGTTGACATGCACGACGAATAAAACCTATGACAAGACTACCAAACTTGATTTTTAATAACCCCAATAAGAGTCCATATACAAAATAATGTAATTCCAGGAAAAGCCATTTCAGTTCAGATATAAATTTACAGATTTCTGGAAAAATACTCCCCATCAATTCGTCGTCTATTCTTAAACTATTGACAACTTTAGGTGCATTAGACCATGCATGTTTTTAAGCAATAAAAAGTATATTCGAATTCGTATTTAGAGTTTTGCATCAAACTGTTCGCTTCAGTGTCAATTTGTAATCTTTCCAAACAACAACATGTCTAATATGACGGATCTATTAGGAACAGAAATTATTCATATTTCCACAAATCTTGACATTTTTTTCTTAGTTATAATGGGCATGTGTGTTTTCTGTAAGTAGCATTATTTATTATTTAATAAATCGTTTATCAAAAAAAATATGTAATTAATTTGTTTTAAGAAATAGTCAATCAATACCTTATATATTTGATAGATGGTAGTACAAAAAATTATATGTCAGAAATCTTTTAAAACAAGGTTTTCATAAGTTGCATATATTGCCGCTTTTTGTACTCTTTGAAGCATAATTTATACATTAGAACTATATATGATATAGACTCTTTAATATTCCAATTCCAGTAGGATTGGCAAATTCTCAAAGACCAACAGAAAAAGCATGTCGCCAAGTTTTTTTTTTATGTCATTTTCATATATATTGGTAATGGCCTTTCACTCAGTGCTTGAATCTCATATAGTCCCGTGTATTTGTTATTAAGGATACTACTGGAACTAGAAGGTTTGCTTCATATCTTGATCGTTTCCTCGATACTGACACCAGAGGCGGATTTAGGGGGGCAGGGGGCCCGCCCCCCCCTTTTTTGGAAAAAAAATGGTTGCTTATATAGGGAATCACTGAAGCGTGACTGGAGCGGGCCCCCTCTTAGGTCAGTCAGTGGGCCCCCACTTATGAAAATTTCTGGATCCTCCACTGGACACATATACTACAATCCGACAAACGTGATGATTTCAGCTTTCCGAATGTCAACTTCGCATTTCTCTGTAGAAACACAACCTCTTCACATACATGTATCGCAATTAATACCATTCGTTCTTGAATGTTTCGCATGCATTAACAAAAATATAGTCGACAGATGAACTGCTGCATCAACCTATGGAGAAGAAAGACTGAAACTACTATTTTCTTTAGTACGATTATGGTACATGAACAAACTATAAATGGCTGGAGGTGTCTCTATCCCAATTTTGATATATTTTTACTCGTCAAATTTTCAGTATTTAAATACATGAACAAACTATAAATGGTTGGATGTGTCTCTATCCCAATTTTGATATATTTTTACTCGTCTAATTTTCAGTATTTATATACATGAACAAACTATAAATGGTTGGATGTGTCTCTATCCCAATTTTGATATATTTTTACTCTTCAAATTTTCAGTATTTATATACATGAACAAACTATAAATGGTTATATATATATAAAAATCGGTATATATGACATTCCTAACAAACACCAATAGTATACTGAAAGTATTGCGTTTTCGATACGTATACATGTACAAGGTTACGAATATGTGTATCAATGCAAAATTTTATTAAACAAAAACATTCGGGGGGGCCGTTGAATGACATAAAAAGGGGGGGTGCTCCACTCATGCTTCAATGATTCCCTATATTATCAACCAAATTTTTCCCACAAAAGGGGGGCCCGGGCCCCCATCCCCACCCCTGGATCTGCCTATGGAATTTCAGTAGCTTTTTTATATAAATTTGTGAGTGAAACAAATAAAAGGTAAATAAGCCGTTATTCTTCTTAAAAATAAATCTTTCATGATTTCAACATTTTTAAAGCAGATATATACCCATGGGTTTAATGATCTCCAACGATCCAGTCCTTAAATTCAATATTTTGCCTGATCAGTCTCGACATTATTTGTTTTACCATTATCCCAAGCTAAATATAAACAGTAAGCAAACCATGCAAGTTCGTTTTAATTATACGACAGATGACGACTAAATAAATGGCATTATCTAATTTATTCCGCAAATGACTACATAAAGCCGGAAGGATACTGTCATATGTATTCAATTGGTTCTATAATAGATCCGGAATCTACCTAAATTATACAAAAATATAGGCAAATTATTTCATGACCTTTACCGTCTGAATATATAAAAATAAAAAGATGTGGTACGATTGTCGTGAACTCTTATGTGTCACCTTACATAAACCTTAAAAATGAAAAATAAAAATTCAGCACTTTAAAAGAAAATATAAGTTAGCGACTCAAATGGGTAATCATGTAGAAAACAAGTCTTGATCATTTTTTTTTCTTGAAATGATAGGTTATAGGTGGTGTCCTTAATTTAAAATAACACTTAAAAGAAAATATATGTATTTAACTGTGTGTGATTTGTGTTGAAGTACATGGTAATGTTTAAAAAGTAATATCAAAAGTATGAACATATTTTGTATTTGTTTCTGTATTTGTACTTTATCGAAAAGGTGTACATAAATATTATGGTGTTTAATGTTCTATCAACTACAAAAAAGTTTTTGTTGTCGTCTTTGTCAGATTTGTTTGTATGTTTGTTTAAATTTGTATTATAAGTCAGTTGTGTTGTCTCATATGCGGATGCAGGATTTTGAAAATGGGGGTGGGGTCCTGACAAGCAAATGGTTGGCGTGATACTTGTAAAAAGTATATATGCATTTTTCATATATGAAGCTCTATAAGGGGGCCGGGCCTCCTGTCCCCCTAAATCTGTCTCTTTTGTCTGAAGTATGTTTACACAGTTTTGGCCGCTGGATTCCAATAATTGTCACGTTAACTAATTATGTTTGTTTTGGTTGCTCTCCCAATTTTGTCAATATAGCTGAACTAGGCACATCTGTCATACAAGTAGTCTAGCATTTTATTTTGTCTGGTTTTATGGCCTTCCCCTTTTTTCAATTTACCTTGGATTTCGGTATTTTGTTAATAAATATTTACGTTTTGTGTTTCAATTTTGACCTATAAACTACAGGGGATTAGAATTTACGAACGTAACTTAGAGCTTAAACGGACAAAAAAAAAAAGACTGTAATCTCTGAAATGGTAATATATTGGAGAATGGACTGGGACTGATTTTCATTCATATCATGTTAAGAAGGGTAAAGAAGCTTCCCTGAAAAACATTATATACAGGACTCCACAGCTTATAAAGCGTTGAACTTTCTAGCATCCATAACAAGACCTGCAGGCATAAAACTTTGCGCAGTGCTCGGAGCACAAAAATCGTGCTCGAAACATGAAATCCAGCAATTTGATTGGTTGATTTTCGAGTCTGAGTACAAAAATCATGCTCGAAAGTTTTATGACCGTGAGATGTCTGTTTTATTTCTATCATAATCTCACATAATCGGGAATTAATCAAAAATAGCATCAGTCACAGTATACAGCCTATTACAACTTTTAAAAAAAGATTCAGTCTGCAAATTAGAAAAAATAACAGAACACGGCTTCCTTTGTGTAAGTTATTATATATAAACCAGAAGTCATGTAAAAGGAGATAGCAATTGACTTCTATATATGCACAGTACATTTTCGGCAACGTATCTCATATTTAGTGCATTTGCCCGAAATATCTTTAGTGGTTGTTTTTTTTAACAATTTATATGATTAATTAGTACTTTTTTTAGAAAGTACACAAGCACGTGTTTTAACTTCGTCTGTATGCTGTTTCATAAACAGCAATTATATATACGACGAATTCGAGGGTAAACAAAAATAGATAACATTAAAAAAAAACGTGAATAAATGCATTAACATTAAAAAAACCCACGTGAATAAGTGCATTAGAATTAAAACTTGTCTTTACACTGAAGTCAAAGGTATATAGGTCAAGTTCTATCATATATGACATCCGCAATATATATATTTAGGTTTTTTATTAGTGGTACAGGCCTATATATAATTGATTTGATAATTTGGTTATAAAACGAACTGATTTTTTGTACGATTTCTTAACGTTGTGTTAATCCTTGATTCGATGTAAAATCAGATATGTTTAACTGTCAAAAAAAAAAAACCCCCCAAAAAACCCCTTTTACTTTAAAGTAACAATTCTTGATTGACAAGTTATATCCGAAATGCAGTATAAAACCGGAAAACTGCCTGCGAGCAAAGCCCAACATTTTAAAAAGTCTGTTGTTTGCTAAAGGAAACCCAGATAATAATGTTATTTGAATTTAAAATAAGCGCTGAAAGCATTACGGGTTTAGGTTTTGAAAAGTGCAATAGATTATAATCAGGGCTTTAGTATGAGTTGTGGATACAAAATGGGAACCCTCGATAAGCAATGTCAAAGTCCATTGATTTATTTTGCTAAGGGAACCCCCAAAATGAGTCAAAATAAAAAAAAACAGTAATAAGGTTGCTTAATGGCATTTTTATGGTGAATTCGCTAAGGATTATTCAATAAATTCTAAATATGTTTTTGGAAATACTGCATTGTGCAGATACAAGTCATGTCGATGTAAAACTTCAAAAATAATTCGGCTGAGAGAAAACATATTGGCGATGCAAAAGCACATATTGCGAGTTAGAATTTGTAAAATTTTGTCAATAATGTCGAGCGTTTCATGAGCAGAACCGGACATAAAATTGGGACGTGCGGACGTACGGACGTACGGTCGGAAGGGCGCGTTTATACATGAATGGGCACAAATGTCATCAAAAGCTGAGCTCAAACGTAATGAATTTGACGCGCAAATGGCATGCACCGGATCGGAAACTCCCATCACTAAATACACATGTATGTATGCCTCCATGTCCTAAAAGTTATGAGCATAATTACGTCTCATTGCCTTGCTTAATTTTCTTGTTAACTGTGAAAGAATTACCTAAAAGTAAAAGTACAAAAATGTGTGAGTTCATGAAATACCATCTGATATAATTTACCAGAGAATTCCAACGTCTCGGAGCATTCTGATTTCCTTCGCCAATTAAAATGCTTCAAATTTGAAATTGCATTGATTGTGTTGCTGCTTATCGCTTAGCCAAACATATTAAGTGGTTTACTGGAACTAGAAAAACTGAAGTTAGACAATTGATAAGAGGATAAACAGAAATTGATGTATTTGGTAGTCTGAAATGCTCCCTTGTGTTAAGCCATGTCCTGACGAAAGTTATTACAAAGATCCTCAACCTTGAATGCTTACTATATTGCACGGTACTCTCAATGTACCGTTCAAGACCCGTTTTGTTTAAATTAATTGAAAAATATGTGACAAAAAACTACAAATAATCAAATAGAAGATGAAAATTAAAAAAAAAAAAAAACCGCTCTTATTTTGCCTTCAAAAAATGAAAATTCAAGCAAATTTATTCGGAAGTCATTACAGTTCAGTGGTTACTAATGTAACTTGTTTGAACGAAACTTTCAAAACAAAGATATCACTTTGTGCAATTCTAAGGAGATTTTATTTTCCCTTTACTATTACTTTTAGATTCTTCTCTTTTCAGTTATGCAATGTGGATTTGCATTCCTAGAGGCTGGAGCAGTACGGAGTAAAAATGTAACAAACATTCTGATTAAGAATGTTATGGACTCTTGTAAGTGATTATTACCATGTTTGGGTAAATACAAAACTCAACATAAAGACCACGCACTGGGTCTAAAATGATCATGTGATATAAGTGGTCTATAATTGCCTATATTCACTTTATTTGAACTCTGGTGGATAGTGTCTCATTGGCAATCATACTACATCTACTTATTTCATCTTTATATGTTATTTTCATTTGAGTTTTTTCTCCTAAAATACAATTAATTTGAAGTGCAAATTACACAAATGTCAAAATGCGTAAAGTGCAAATTACACAAATGTCAAAATGCGTAAAGTGCAAATTACACAAATGTCAAAATGCGTAAAGTGCAAATTACACAAATGTCAAAATGCGTAAAGTGCAAATTACACAAATGTCAAAATGCGTAAAGTGCAAATTACATAAATGTCAAAATGCGTAAAGTGCAAATTACACAAATGTCAAAATGCGTAAAGTGCAAATTACAGAAATTTCAAAATGCGTAAAGTGCAAAGAAATTAAAATGATCAGGATGTTAGTCTGAATGTTTCTATTTCAAATGATGTTTAAATTGATTCCGTCACATTAATTTCTAGTTGATAGATCTTCCTAATAGCTTCCAGAAGTAATAAAATAAAAATTTGAAAAGTACAATAAACTCTCGAGCAAACTAGAGCGTAAAGTTCTGAACACACCCCTGTAAATACAACAATACTATCAATAAGCGTCAATCGTAAAAAGATCTTATAGAATCTTTGTGAAAGCTTTTTCTTGGCAATGGCATATATTTTTCATTCAGAATATTGCTCATTTCGACTATTTTGGTGCATGTTTTTTCCCCCCTTTACATTCAAAAGTTCAACGTGGTGTTTTTGTCCCTTTGTTATTTGGTCCTATTATCAATGATGAGTAACAACATCAGAAGTGCCGAAAACAATGGTTTAAAGGTGGTCACTGGACGTTAAACAAGCAAGAATCAATCATTAATAGTGGTCTTAACATCATCTCTGATAATAATTTTGAGAGAGTTTGCGAAGTAAACTGTAGCATCAAATGATTATGTTTATCTATGAATATGTCTTCTTTTTTACTATTTGTTAATATAAAAAACATTCAGAAAATAGTAACAATAGAATGATCCTAACATGTGGAAAACGTTAAAGTAAGGCAAAGATTATCGATAAGTTCCTTCAAAGGAAGGGATATGGAGTGTAGGTACACGAGATAACAGTCTAAAGTTTATTAGAAAAATAATATGTTATCTTGATATACAATGTATCTTGATATATCCTGAAATAGGCATTTAATTGCTGTTTCTCATCTAGGTACCGACTGTGATGTCCTCAGAAATTTGTTTTTGACAGATGTCGACTCCATTTTTTTTAGCTGATGTTACCATTAAAACAAAGAAGTCATTTTAATAATTTTGCGTCACTATCATTTACAGATAAATATTTGTCCCCGCATGGTATACATTTTTACCAACTGTTTGCATGCACATACATTTACATTTGGCATACAAAATGTAATAATATAAATACGAATACAACGTTTGCATTTCTGATTTTTTCTCACATGATTATTGTACGTTGGTTGTTCAATTTTTTTCTTCAGAAACACACTCGCAATCACCCGACCCTTAAACTCACACATTTAAGGAATTGTTTCCCCTTTTTTTAACTTCTTACCTTGTATACTTAGTATGTATTTATATTATTCTATGAGTATTTACTATTTCAGTTGTTTCTGGTATTGCCTACTGGATTTTCGGCTATGCATTTGCCTATGGCGATGGCGGGAAAGCACAGAAATTTATTGGTGCTTCATATTTTGCATCATATGATATGCCGATGGATCAGTATGCCAGCTTCTTCTTTCAGTACACATTCGCTGCAACGGCGGCTACTATTGTCTCAGGGGCTGTAGCAGAGAGATGCGAATTCATAGCTTATTTTGCCTACAGTTTCGTTATCACTGGTAATTTGTCAAAAGTTATATATACCTTCGTTTTACTTACGATAAAAAAAACTAAGTTTTTTACTTTTAATCTACGGATATTTTCGTTATTTCGGTTACATTGCGATCAAACGAGAGACATACATATGCTATTGGTTTTATATGTGTCGGATCTGACATAGAGGTAATATCGAGTACTAGAACTTCCATGATCTGATCAAAACAATTGTTGAATTTTGCAAGGATCCAAGATATATTGTCAATGAACATACCACACTGATGCTAATAACATTACAAAAACATGATACAAAGTAACTAATATTGCAACTTCATTGAATGTTAAACGATACTTTTGCATTATTTTATTTAAATGGAATCATTGCCTATAATTGATCATGATTTGTATCAACTACAAAATAAAATAGACTTTCATATTGTGTAAACCTTTTCATATTTTCTACTGCATTTTTAGGCTTTATTTACCCAGTTGTGACACATTGGGCCTGGGGTAGTGGATGGTTGGTAGACGGACACGACTATGGAGGAGACATTGGACAAATTGCTTATCAGGTATTCAAAAATAATCTAACCCATACTTTTTGGAAAAGTTGCCACACACTGTTAATTGTAAATATTCTTCAAAATGTCAATCCGAATCTTTCATTCTGCATTCTAATGCAACGACGTTTGTAACATTCATTTTGATTGGATAACGTCACTTATTTACATGGCATCAATTAACAATTGATGCTATGAGACTTACGCGCAAGCGCAGACGGCATGTGACAGATTTTTAATACACGTTTTAATGTTGTTTTCTGTAAGTTTCATTAGAATGGAGATAACAATATTGTATTTTAAGCTCCGACGGCATCAATTGGGTACTTGATGGTCGCAAATACCCGTTTACTGTCTCCGCTAACGCGTCGTCAGTCGTAAACTTAATTTGCGACCATCAAATCCCCAATTGATGCCGTCGGAGCTTAAAATGCAATACAGTTATCTCCTAATTTTTACGTTTTACAGTTTTAAAGCACATATATGCCACTTGTGCTTGGGTAAGAATAACTCTAGTAGCCCACCTTTTGTTATAACAAGGATCTGAATTATGTGCTTTGGTAACCGTTTGACTGACCTGCATTTGTTTTTGTTTCATTTTTTTATTAAGTGAATACCAAGACAATGCATTCACATTAGATTGAATTTACAAATAACCACCGTGATGACTCTTTGAAACGTCTGATGGAGGACTGTGTCAATTTCGTTGACTATTTACTTTGTTCAGTCTAAAGAAATGGTAATCTTATAGTAAAATTCTTCTTTACTTACTAGTATATCGTTTAAACTCTCTATAGATAGATAGATAGATACTTTATTCTCTAAAAACTAGATACAAGTTTACAGAGAAACATACAATATAAATAAAGACACAATAGTTAAGGTAAACAAATACAAATATGCTTATGAGATTACATTTACATGGAGGGACAAACTTTTTTATTAATACACTTAATAAATAAACACAGTTTCCTTAAGACAGATTGTTTTTTACTATTAAATAATGAGCAAAATGAAATTATATTTGGATTATTTGAAAACTTAATTTGTAGAAATAATTGTCTTTCGTTCTTCAAATGCGAACAGCAAAACAAATAATGAAATTCGTCGCCTATCTCACCGGAACTACACAACGAACATGTTCTTTCTTTCGGGCAATGTTTTGCCATCGTCCCTTTTCTATAGGTAACGCATGGTTACCTGCTCTGAATTTACATAATGTAAACAAATGTTTATCTTCAAGAATATTCAAGTAGTTCTCAAACTCCAATGTTTTTTTAAACAGTCTATAGTTTATGCATTTTGGTGAGTCTTGTACTGAAGAGTACCACGTCTGCTTGTATTGGTCGATTAGCCTCATTTTGATACTCTGATTTAGCCACTTTGAGAAATGTCCATTTTGTTGTTGAAAAATATTCGAAAACCCGCTCATGTTAAGAATATTTTGAACTATACAATAGGTAACTATTTAAGAGGGTATTAATTGGGGACCTTCATTTCTGTATTCTGTAATTTTTAGATAATTTTTTTTCTCAATTCTTTATATTAATTGTCGATTGGTCTAAATTCTTTATACTTTAGCACCCCATTATTCTCTAATCTTCAGTTATTAGCAATTCATTATTCTCTAATCTTCAGTTATTAGCAATTCATTATTCTCTAATCTTCAGTTACTAGCAATTCATTATTCTCTAATCTTCATTTATTAGCAATTCATTATTCTCTAATCTTCAGTTATTAGCAATTCATTATTCTCTAATCTTCAGTTATTAGCAATTCATTATTCTCTAATCTTCAGTTATTAGCAATTCATTATTCTCTAATCTTCAGTTACTAGCAATTCATTATTCTCTAATCTTCAGTTATTAGCAATTCATTATTCTCTAATCTTCAGTTATTAGCAATTCATTATTCTCTAATCTTCAGTTATTAGCAATTCATTATTCTCTAATCTTCAGTTATTAGCAATTCAGTATTCTCTAATCTTCATTTATTAGCAATTCATTATTCTCTAATCTTCATTTATTAGCAATTCAGTATTCTCTAATCTTCATTTATTAGCAATTCATTATTCTCTAATCTTCATTTATTAGCAATTCAGTATTCTCTAATCTTCATTTATTAGCAATTCATTATTCTCTAATCTTCATTTATTAGCAATTCATTATTCTCTAATCTTCATAAATTAGCAATTCATCATTCTCTAATCTTCATTTCAATAGCAATTCATTATTCTCTAATCTTCATTTATTAGCAATTCATTATTCTCTAATCTTCATTTATTAGCAATTCATTATTCTCTAATCTTCATTTATTAGCAATTCATTATTCTCTAATCTTCATTTATTAGCAATTCAATTCCTATTTTTCTATTTTTATGTTTTGGGTCCATTTTCCCGTAGATACGGTCCATTATTCTCTATTCTTTGGATCCCAACCAGACCCTCATGGTAAAGATGTCCTAAACTTGTTTTTACCTTTTTATTCAGGATTTTGCAGGCAGTGGTGTTGTTCACGTTCTGGGTGGTGTTTGTGCTTTTATCGGCGCTGCACTTTTAGGACCAAGAATTGGTAGATTCCAGAAAGGTTCTAATGTTATTGGAAATCTGCGAGGACATTCCGTGCCAGTAGGTTATCAGTGTCTTATACAAATTATCAACTATATTGAGAGAAAAAACAAACTTTTATCAATATCTGATATTAAATTGTAACAAAAACAAAACTTTAAGGTGATTTCAATTTTTTAAATAACTGAGAAAAAAAAAATCTGTCTAGATACCATTACATGCGCATCTGGTGCAAGAAAATTGGTACCGTTAATTTTATTACAGTTTATATAGTGTTGTTTAAATGGACAAAAAAATCATAGATACACAAATTCACATTGCACTTAAGAATTGAATGCTTCTTTTTGTAAATTCATTGGGGTGTAAAAGCGTTGACCGAAGTACATTTTGTAAAAATGTGCGCCCGGTCAACGCTTTTACAACCCTATGAAGTTACAAAAAGAAGCATTCAATACTTATAATTACATTTTTTAGCGATGACCATGAAAACAAGAATTTTATTATTGTTTTATTCAATTCACATGTGCACTTTATTGTGGGACCACGTGTTATCATGAATGAAAAGTTTTATTGAGCAATGCAATTGCTTACGGAATAACACGTGATGTGCAGTTAGCCAATCAGAATAGAGTATCATAATGAAACATACATCTAATGTAATTATTACTTAATATAAATTGACTTTTTAATGTATATACAGTATGCAATAAAGTAAAAAGAAATTTACAATTTGTTTATTTGATTTGTAGAACTGAAAAGGTTATCATGCTACACAGATTATTTTACACATTTTTTAGATTGCTGCTCTTGGAGGTTTTGTCTTATTCTTTGGATTCTTGGCTTTCAATGGTGGATCACAACTCACAATTAGTTCTGAGGGAGATGGCGCTGCAGTAGCTGTTTCTGTTGTCAATACAATAATATCTGCTTCCTTTGCCGCTTTCGGTTCGCTCATCATTAACAGATTACATATATTTGGAAATACCTGGAGTTTACTTGTCACCATCAACGGAGCTTTAACGGGAATGGTAATATTTTCATACTATCAACAAAAAAATTATTCACTGATTATAAAAATGTATTCACAGCGAACACGAGTGCAGCGGACATAGTTCGAAGTGTTGCTTCAATGTTGGAACCTTTTGATTTTCCCGATATTGATTGGTCCAGAAGTCATAATGACTATATTGGTGGGTCTATAAATCATTTTGAGGATACTAAGGCAGCAACCATTTGATTTTCTGGGGGGGGCTATGGTTTTTTTTTCTGGACAAATTTTTTTTTTCGCCTGCGGCGAAAAACAATCTATTTTTTTCGTGACAAGTCGAAAACAATTTTTTTCTTTCAATTTTAGCATTACATATAGTGGCAGCTGAGGGTGAAACAAACAATTTTTTTTTCTCAGAATCAGAAACAAATTATTTTTTTCTCCAAAAACTGGAAACAAACTTTTTTTTCCAAAAAAAACCATAGCCCCCCCCAGAAAATCAAATGGTTGCTGCCTAATCGATCAAGACGTCATTTACAAGGACACCGACAAAGAAACACAATATACTAGGACGAAAGTTGAATTTCTAAATTCGTTCATTTATACATATGTATATTAAGAGGCGAAATTTAGTTTATAATTCATTATAACAATATTTAGTAAAAATTGCGTAATTATTGTTCTTTTTCTACTTAGGTTGCTGCCTGTGCTGGATGTAATCAGATGCATCCTTGGAGTGCTGCTGTGCTTGGCTTGTTTGCAGCTATGTCTTATACTTTATGGTCCACAGTCATGAAAAAACTTAACATCGACGATCCTTTAGACGCAGTTGCAGGTACATTTGTAGGATAGAGATTTAGCGAAGTCCTCACTATTCATGATGTGGCTAGTGTAACATCTTGCGAATGAAAAGGACTGTTTAAGGGATTGTGAATTTTAAATAGTTTACTTTCTATGAAACAGTTGTAATGACATTTATTTAAGATCTGATTTTCATTGCTACATTAATGTATAGGAGTAAACTTTTTCTTTTATAACCGTTTAAATACACTTTAGCACAGAAATCGGAAATTCTAATAATGGTAAGTTAAAGGGGGCATCTCAAAGATAATTGTGCAACTAAATAAAATCTTTTTAAAAGTTATCCGACAATTATTGATATGTCCCTATACCTTATTTTTGAAAGAATTTTCAGATTCCCGTGATTTTAGTGTTACATTATTTTTATGGGGTCTTATTTCCTCTAATTTGGTTAGGTTTGAATCTTACGTGAACAAACATAAACTTTTTAAAAACTATAATGCCCAGAATATATAGAATGAATAAATGGACGATTTTTAGAGCGTCAAAGAGTTTTGTTTAATTGATTGCCTAAAATAGACTATTATTTTTTGTCAGTACATTTTGGAGGAGGTATTACCGGTGTTGTCCTGATTGCTTTCCTGGATAAAGATGACGGTATACTGTTTAACTGGGACCGAAAATCGGGTCTGGTAAGCATATTTTCAGATAATTCAGTATCAGAAAGGAAAAACAACGAAAGGAAAAAAAGTCACAAAACACAACATATTAAACTTCAAATTGAGCAAAATTCGGGAATATGTTGAGTTAATTCAAGTTCACGTTTTTGAATTAAAATAACTAAATAAATGTTTGAAATTCAGTGTTAAACTGTAGTACATAATCTATCTATATGACTGTACTCACTATGGTACGTACACAAGAACTTTTAAAGCTAGACGAGCTTCTCTTTTCTTCCGGTTTCTAAAGCAGTTGCATGAATGTTAAACATTACATGACATTGAATACTGATGTTTAGCTTTTTTATTATGTGTAGTATGTTTATTAAACTAAACAAAATAAACACTATGCACGTGGATATATAGGACAGAAGAAATAATCAATGTTGAAAACTCTGAATATATATACAAAATCAACAGTCAAACTTCAAATTCGATCGAACAAGAAATAAATAGCCATATTAAATGTAATGAAAACAACTGATGAAAGGAATGGAAGATAATTACCACATTTCATACTAAATTGCAATATTTACAAATGTAAAAGTATAGAAGTAAATAAAACAGGGACAAATATTCTTCCTTTGTTTATTGATTATATAAGTTACGTCTTCTGTGACGATGGTATTCCAGTTTTCCGTTGAAAGAAGTAATGTTATTATTTTAATATACTATTAAACATCAATGTATCTGTTTTCATTGTCGTCTAGATTATTTAAAAATATTCCGGTAAAACAATTATTTGTTATATTTTACAGAAACTTGGATGGCAGTTTGCTGGATTGGCTGCCATTATAGGCTGGTCAGCTTTATTTTCCCTGCTGGTATTTGGTATCCTTAAATGTTTCGGTGTGCTTAGAGTATCTCGGGAAATCGAAGATAAAGGTGAGATTTCTTCATAATATTTTATTTGTTTTAAGGTGAATAATATCAATATTCATTTGATTTCACATACTTGATGTCTTCATTAGTGGTCTTTTTATTTTCAATTATCTTATAGTCAGACTTAAGATATGTACAGGTCTTATGAATACCAAGATATCATTTTTTAAATTACTCGCGTAATATGGTATAATCATGCAAATGTCATAATGTTCAAGTCAATTTTTTTTTATTTATCAAAGTTAACAATCTTTCATTTATCTAAAAGCAGGGGTGGATCCAGCCATTCTTTTTTTTAAAAAGAGTGGTTCCAACCAAGGATAAAAGGGGAGTTCCAACCATATGTCCCCATTCAGAAGCATTGATCGTCAAAAAAGGGGGTGTTCCAACCCAAGGAACCCCTGGAACCCCCACTGTGAAAGTAACTCCCATAATCAACCTCTTTTCGTTTCTAAAGGAGTATGATTCACGTATGTTTTTTTTCTCTCCCTTTATTTAGGTTTAGATATTCCTAAACATAATGAGCCTGCCTATCCCGTGGAGGCCTATGGACATGGACATATAGAGAAGTTAATACAAATCTTAGAAACACAACCCATGGTTGTAACTCAAGGTAATCAGCTTGTTTTTCTTGCAAAAAGTTCACAATTTTGTGTGACAGAATATTATTCCAAGAACCTTAACATATTTAGCTGTTAAAAATATGTAAATGGTTAAATAACAAATAAAGAAAAAGCTAAAGGTACGAAATTAAATATATTTGAAGATCGTAATTATATAGCATCAAACATTACTGCATTGTTTGTTGTTTGTTTTACGTCCAATGGCAAATATTTCAGGAATATTGAGACATGAAACAATTTAAAATTAAATCTAAAAGGAAGGTCGAAATTTGGGCCACCATTAGAAATATGTAATTTATTTTTTTAATATTAAATATTAACATATATAACTCAAATCACTAGAATAAAGTTAACTCGAATGATTCAGCGCCCTCTATCGGTCAGTGTCCTTTCGAGTTAATGTAGCGATCGATAGTGAGTCGGAATATAACGACTGGATTATTCGGGTTAGAATAAAGTAAACTTTTCTTAAACAGGAATGTCTGATTTTTCAAATCAAGCTGCATTTATTAAAAAAGCAAAATATTTTAAACAGGTTAATTTTTCAAATCTAGTCGAACCAAATCGGTGTTTAAAAAGTCTTCTATTCAATTTTTATTTTTATATATAACAATTTCTAATTTACGAAATCTTTTTTTAGGATACACAAAAATGGCATATGAAAACGAGTCATTCACAATTGAAAATGAATATCAAGACAAAGGTGTTCATGAAACACCGGAAACTTCTGCAGCTGTAAGAATTAGAAATGGAACTCCTCCAAACGGACATCGAACAATACTAACAATAAGTAATGGAACAACACCGTCTACTGTTGATGGTGCGACTAAAATGTAAAGAAAAATGAAAGATCATTGTACTTTATGGAATGATTAAGGAACAAAAGTAGATGCGTGTCATAGACCACTAAATCTATTTAGTGATGATGAGCAAAATGCAGTATTTATTTTTATAATGTAAATCGACTGTAATGTCAAGAACAATAATACAGCATAGCTGTTAAATATATCAATGTAGATAAATGTACAAGTGCTTCAAAATGTTAATATGGTCAATTTTGTACTTATGAAGTTAGACTTAAAAAATGGATAATGTATTATATGTTTCTTCATTTTTATACTGAATGTCCAATATGTATATAGTATTTGTGAATATGTCATATTTATATGTCAACAGCATTTAGGAGGGTTCGGATGGTGGTACTTTATTTCTTTATTCGGTATTTGTTATACCATTTTTATGCCGCATTATGTTTTCTGGTCTGTGCGTCCGTCCGTTCGTCGTACCGTTCGTCCGTCTGTCCCGCTTCAGGTTAAAGTTTTTGGTGAAGTTGAAGTCCAATCAACTTGAAACTTAGTACACATGTTCCCTATGATATGATCTTTCTAATTTTAATGCCAAATTAGAGATTTCCCCAAATTTTCATGGTCCACTGAACAAAGAATATGATAGTGTAGACTGGTTCCCGATCGCAATATTAAGTATGTCACAAACATCTATAATCATAATATAAAAGCAACATTTTAGTGTGTATCTTATTTTCAGGTATATTTTTTTTTAACAATTTTCTTTTTTAACATGTCCAATTATTACAGATAAACATTAAAACCTCACCTTAAAAAAATCTATTAGAAGAATTAAATTAGGTTTTCCAAATTAGGTTTTACAACTAGATACGTTAAATATGATTTTAATCAAGAATTAGTAAAGTTCCATTTTTCAAAGAAATGTCTGAAGAGTAAGGGATCAAATGTTGTTAACTTCGTATAATTTGACATAAAAAAACAACATGATTTTTTACAATGTACTAAGAAATAAACTAGATGATAAGAATAAACTACAATTATATTTATGTGTATTCTTATAGCATAATTATGTATCTGTATTGAAATATTTTATAACATGTTTAATAGCAATCTTTAAAGAATAAAATTCTTTGTAAAATCTGTATTATAATGTACTATTATTTATATAACATGAATCTTTGTTAACCTTGAAACGGGTATTTGCGACATTAAAACTACCAATGTACGTCCGCAAAGCTTCAAATACAATACAGTTATCTCTATTCTAATGCAAAACAAGTTCATAATTAAATTTTAATCAATATTTCAGTGTAAAATTTTCATTAAAGAAAATTCTGTGAAAAGATGTTCTCTTCTTTGGTCCCTACACTAGGTGACGTCGTAGGTATGCTTCCTGCGTCAAGCATAAACACCAGGTGTTTTCTGGCTTCTGTGCCGCTTCAGAATGTAATAAAATTTGATAAAAAGAAGATTTTCAGGTGCAACATGTGAGTTTTTTGGCTTATTATTGTAGAAATTACATGTCAATACATTCAGCAATTCAAAATGTCGGCTACCTTAGTCACTTACAGACAAAGAGATTGAGAATTTTATGCTAACTGTCATCCAATCAGAACCATTGATACCAAATGATTGCATTAAAATGTACCTTAGATCATCTGATCATGTAGATGGAGGGTAGTGTCAATGGCACTCATATCACATCCTCTTATTTTAATATTACATGAATTTGGATTGTACATTGTACCTTTCAAATCTGTACACTGATCATTTTCTCCAGACCAAACTGGAAAGATATACTTGTCGACAAATTTACCCATCAGGTCATACGATGATTCTTGGGCTGATGGACAATTTCTGACTGGATTGTCATTTTCCGTTTCCATTCCAAAAAGTGCATCACAGCAACTACCAAATTGGATGTAACATAGCTGGTGACATACTTTTTATCTTCTTCATAGGCATTCATGACGTTGGTATCTACTCCTTTTCTGCTGATTCTCTCACACTCTCCTCTTAAGGTTCCAGCTTCAACTAATCCTTTCTTATTCCACATCTCCGCAAAAATTACCTGTTATGCAGGTAACACAAATACAAGAGTGCATACACTGGAATTTATCATGTAGGAAGTCTCAAAGAAAAAGTTTTTTTTAAAAGCAATACAGAAACATAAAATTTTTTAAAATCTAAGACAATTAGGTTTAGGACAGATAAAAACTGTCAGGCATACATATTCACTGCAATTTTTCAATACACCAACTTAACATAGACAATGAACAATGAAAAATCTTTAGACTTACAAATATTCCAAATACTATTATATAGGTTTTAGAATGTAATCACTTGTGAATGAATTTGTCTGCTTAAAAATATTGATATAAATTGTAAAGAAGTTTACAATTAAGAAAAAAAAAACTCATAAAAAAATCTACTGGCTGGTTACTACTTAAAGTAACAGTAAATAGTCTTTAGTAAATTAATTTTCTTGATTTCCTGTTTACTTATACTCTTCTACAAACTTTGAATAAGTATGTAATTTACTCACTAACCTTTTCTAAAAAGTTCATTCCTAGGTGGAAAAACTCTGCCACACATCGCCCGACATTCTTAAATTCATCATTTGGGTTGATATTGCCATATCTAAGTAACATTGCCTGGGTAAGTCGTTCTCTTGTCAACTGGTCACCTCCAATTTGGAATTTAGTATTTGGATCTGCATTGGAACCAGTAATTACTTGCTGAAATAAATTCTGGTACCAGGTTAGAATTTTAACGTCATCCTGAAGATATTGCTCATTATAAGGTAGACATGGTAAAGGCACAGTTACTGTTTTTTGGCATGGTGTTGATATTTTGTCTGAGTTGTTAGATTTTAGGAAAGACAGTTGAGGTAAGAATTGTACAACCAGATCTATAACGATATTAACTATATCATTTCTCATGATAATGTATTCTTGTGGTTGTAACAAGATGTGTTCAAAGCTCAATTGATTCAAATCAATCTCTGGTTCCTTTGGTTTGGATAAATAGTGGTGGTCAGAAATTAATGCTGTTGATGTGAACATATGAACCATATGTTTGTGGTTTGTCTTGGTTTCATGACTCGTACCAACTGAGAAGTTGACATTATCGCCAACAAGTCTTATGTATTTTCCTTCTTTCATAGCATTTATAAGTAGGTCAGGGTACCTCTTACCCAACTGATTGATAGTGCTTAGAGCTACTGTGTATGATGTTGACACTCCAATTCTATTCAGCCGGTCATATACCTGAATCATAATAATTTTTATTAAAAACTTGGATAAAGTTTTCAAAATTTGAAATCATTCAACACACAAGACTGTTTCTTAATATAATTTTAACATTTTATTTAAATTTAAAGGAATAGGAAAATGACTGTCACATAAATGTATTTGTTATCTTTAAAACTTTAAAAATATACATGCAATAATTTTAAACAGATACTTTTAATATACATTAATTACTGAGATCTTTTGAAAAAAACAGTTTTTGTCATGGGCAGTGAAATTGTAACACAAACAGTAGAATACATGCAAGCATTTTAAATCATTGTCTGCATAATTGAGGTTTGATTTATCCCAGGTCAGATTTGAACTGACATCTCCAAAAATTTTAAGGTGCACTATATTGTACCACCAGGATGTGATATCTCTGTAACAGACTAATTAGACCGAAATTAATCATGGCTACGATTAATTTAGTCATATGTTTAAATATGTATTAAAATATAACCCATTGCCAAAAATTATTTGCTATACCAATTAAATATGTCACCTCTGGAAAACCTGATTACCTCTGCATTCAATGAATCACCTTAAAAAATATCAACATTAATTAACAACATGCAAAAAATTAGAATACTTCAACAAAGTTTGATATTAAGAGCTCTAACACTTTGATCACAGATGTTGTCAGCTAAGCACATGGATACCACTCTCTGCATTCTGCTCAACTCATGATGTCTTGTTTGCATTACAATACCATAAATCATAGCTAGCCGTGGAACTACATTAGCAATTGAAGTTTCATCCTTGGGCAACATAATAGCGACTATCATGTCCAGTAGTTCTGGAAATTTTTCTTGAAATTCTATCAGTACATCTTCAAATTTTACTGTTTCTAGAGCTTTAAAATCTTTTTCCATCAGTACTGACACAAATCCTTTTTTTTTGTTTAGCATTTGTTCCGGCCTTTTTCCCACTACATTAATGACGTCTGTTATAATTTGTTTTTTAAGTGCAGAAACAGACAAAATCTGGGTGGATATACTTTTGATATTACCAGTTTTGATTACGGACAAAAGGTTAAGACATTCTTTAGGAGTCAGAAAAGATAAAGTGGTAGGTTTTACAGTCAACCGTTCAACCATTGGCAGAAACTTTTGTAATCTTTTTTTTGGTGCACCAACATGAATTTGTTTTTTTGCAGTATTTTCTTGTCCATTTTTATTGTAGTTGTGTTCATCTGTAACCTGTGAATGATTATTGATACTAGCAATCTAATTATCTGTCAAGATGCAGTTCACTTACAATTACATTTATTTGAAACTATTTACTCAAACTCACAAATTAAAACCAATGGAAAGTTAAATTAACATAGCTTAGAAATCATTTGAAACTATAATGAAAAATTGCACTGTACACTGTATTTTTTTTCTTCAGGCTATCTTTTTTTTATTACCTTAGGCTTAAGCACAGGAACTTGAGGTATGTTGTCTCCAGCAGGAGTCATTGGTATTTTAACAAGAAACATTTCTCTTTCCAACTCTCTGTTTTCTTCAAAGTTATTATCCTTCAACATAAGAAAATATACAAATTACCTGAAAATTGCCTTTGAATTATGTAAATCTACAGTAGTCTATAATAAATGTCAAATTTCCAAACATTTTTTTAAATAAATCTATTGATCTGTCTTAAAAGAATAGCATTAACAAGGAACATGCAGATGTCTATGGTATTGTTCTATAATACCACATTTTCTGAAGTGATGAACAAGGAGAATTCCATTTTTTAAATAACTTCTATAAATGTTATACATAAAATCACTAACTTTTAAGTTGTAACATACCATAGAATTACCCAAAGTTCTATCATCAACATCATTGCTGTGAATAATTTCATCATAAGCCTGGGAATCTATTACATTTTGTACTGGTATGTCTGTTGGTTGTCTGTCAACACTGTCATCTTTTAACTGTATCAAATTATAACAGCAAGAAGACTAGCTTAATGGTTTAGGTCAAACCTTCCTATTAATCACTTTAGAAAGATAAGTTTAGTTTTGACTCAGTTATCTTGAACAAAAATCACAGAAAATGTTTACAGTTGACCGTGTTTGTCAAAAAAATAAAATCAAAGTTCATGTATAACAGGCATAGTGTGAATATTGCATGGCAATTAACAGTCCCCTATTGGTTAAAAAAAATCATTAAAAAGGAACACGATTCAAACTTTATCTATGACTTGTCATGGTGTATACAACTTACTAATTAAAAGGGGAAAAAATCCAAAATATAATTATCATTTATACAAAAGATATAAGAAGATTTGGTATATGAGCGCTAATGAGACAACTCTCCATTCAAGTCTCAATTTTTGTTAACCATTGAAGGTCTTTTAAAAATGTTTATTAAATGAGTTATTTCCCTTTGAACATAAATCTAGTAAATGATAAGTATTTTATGAAAACTTTAATTCAAGGGAAATGGCTTCAACTGAACAAGAAGAAAAGCTGAAATCATGAAAATTGAATTTGACCTGTTACTTTTCATGATAAAACAATACACCAAAATTATCAAATCAATATCTTCAAGCATTAAAGAAAAATATGGATGACTGATTTGGCAGATTGAGGAATGGACATTGACTTTGTCAGTAGGAGACTAATAATGAGTAAAATGAATGAGATTAATATTACAGGCTTTTAATTGTACTCTGAAAAACATATTTATTCTTACCAGAGCCTGACGAAGAAAATCACGTTGATAATGTGTTTCAGGTTGAAATGATTCTTCTACCGTAAAGTAAACCTTTTGTCTGAAATACATAGAAAGCCTCAATTCAGTTACTTTCATAATTTTAAATTTCAAATAATAAATAAAAATATTGTTAAAAGATGTTAACATGTTTTCCACATCAAAAAATAAAAAATGATAATTAGACAATATACGTATAGTGTCTTGAAATATGAAATTTATTTGTATGAGGCTTAGAAATGGGAAAATGCGAGGTTCTATATAAGTTTAAAAATACACCCAAAATTTTACTTTTAACACTTAAAAGCTTTTTCTCCAAGGGCCAGATGGGCCCCTTAAATATTTTTTTCGGTGGCCCACTTGAAATATTAGGGGCCCAACTCATTTCTATACTAATACAATAAAACTTAATGATTAATACTGAAATCGATAAAAATAAAAAAATATGTAACAAATATTGTTAAAAAAAAAAGTGTTTGGAATTTCCCTCTTGGGGTACCATTTTGGGGTTTTCCCTATGACCCTAGTCCAGGCGGTAGGACATTGACATTTTAAGGCATTAAAAAGGGAAAATGAACTTAATTAATAACATTTAATAAACATGGTATATAAATTACCAATTTGAAGACATAAGTTTGTGATGTGACGTTGTTGATGAAATACAGTAGTTCCGGTAAGAAGGCGGTGCTTATAGGTTAGTTGAGGTCATTGACGTATAAAGCTAACGTTTATACGTATAGCTTTATCTGTATAGTAAAATAGCTGATTACAGTATAAAAGTATTTCTCTACCGTTCAGACATTGTCTACCATAAGTTATAATACTATACTGTAATTTTTACATACTTAGGACCAAATGTCATATCTGTCTGACAGGCAGCTTCACATGTTCCTGGTTTAATATGAACATCAACATGATCAAGAAGTTTCATTCTCGCTGCATGTGTTTGACATGATTTAGCTAAAAAAGAAACAAGTAGGTACCAACCTAAAGCAATGTGTATTATTATTATAATTCAGAGTTTATTACGATGTCCATTTATATCACTGAACTAGTATACATATTTGATTAAGGGCAAGCTGAATGACACCACAGGGTGCTGGAGTTTCTCACTACATTAAAGACCCATTGGTGGCCTTTGGCTGTTGTCTGCTCTGTGGTCAGGTTGTTGTCACTTTGACACATTCCCCATTTCCATTCTCAGTTTTCAACACTGAGATAGATGCAAACATCACAGACCAGTCAGGCTGTAGGATTACTCAAAATTAATAATAATAGCAATGTAAAATTTTGAAGAACTATAATATTATTAAAGGAGTTTTGATTTCAAATCTGTTGAAAAAAAGTATAACCATTTTGTTAATACCTGTACCTTAATATTGTATACTTTGTCTTTATAATTATGTTGTTATGTCACACTATTGCTTTAGGTAAAAGTGCATGTTGGTACCTTTTAAAATGTTTAAATACGTTTTCTTTTTTCAACCTTTTTTAAAACAAGTCTGGAACTTGATGTTTAGAAGGTGTCATTTATTGATGTGGCTCATACATGTCATAAGTGTATCTCATTTAAAAAAAAAAAAATTTCAATATAGTTTGGACCTTTTGTTTTCCTGATTGAATGGTTTAACAGTTGTCATCTTTATGTCTCTATTTGACAAATTAAGATGACCAATAAAAGATTAGTTTTACAAATGACACGACAATATTGTACCTGCTCTTTGGTTTGGAAACACATCACTTAACAGTGAAGACACTTTCTTCCATTCTGGTGCTGTATTATGGTACTGGTATAAAATATCTTTCAGATATTTAGTTTCCTCTTCAGTCCATTTTACTTTCACAGATACTGATTGCTAGATAGAAAAAGAAAACATGTTGTCATTGATGCAAATAAGGTAAATGCATGAAAAGTTACTGGTGGTGTATGCATAAAAATTAAAAAAAAAGCCTGGCACATGCATGACTCATACGTTTTATATCATTTACAATTGATACTAAAATAAAACACATAAAAATGCTGTTTTTTTGTTTGCTCTACATTGGCTTCAGTTATAGGGGTAGTTTTGATATCTAAAGAAACATGTTTGTGCTTGTCCCCAGTCCAGAGCCTCTGGCCTGGTCTTGTATGACTTTAAATTTTAGTTATTCTAAATATTTTTGAGTTTTGTAAGTTGTCTTTTATAAATGTACCTAAAACAAGTACACATTTTTGTTTAGTGGCCAGCTGCAGCACACTGTTTTCACCTATAAGGTAGCATTGTTGTTTCTTTGACAAATTCCTTATTTCCATTCTCAAAATTTTTCATAAAAATAAAATATATACATGTATTGTAAATTTACTTTCTGTTTTTTCAGTGGAATGTTAGAATGTTCTTGTTCTTGAGCATCACAGCTGTCCCGTAATCTTTTCTGAGGAAAATCCTGTAAATCAATTTAAATGAATTGACATTGCTATCATTGGCTATTAAACATGTTGACATTTTCTTTTAATACACTGTAAAATTAGGAAATGTATGTGCATCTATTATTATTTGAAAATTGCTATTTTGTCTTTTTAAGACATTAAAAAATATGCAATGTAATTTTTTGTGATATTAAGATATTCTGCTCCATTCGGTATCTGGTCATTCAAGTAGTTTGATCTTTTTTTTATGTTATGTCTTACATGTCTTATAATAATTTCGAACGACCAATAATAATTAACCGATTGTAACAGGAAGGTGGCTAAAGGTATTGAGAAAAAACGGTGAATTTTGTTATCATTATGAATTACAATTAATATATATCTTTATTTGTATTCCTTATAAAAAAATTTTTTTTATTGGGGCCGGATTAATGTTGGGACTAATCGACTTGGGGTCGGATCGACATGAAAGCATCCATTCATATCAACTGTGAGTCAACTTGAAGTCCAAATAAATTATAATGAGAACTTGTAAGGCTTTGCTTTGGCAGGAAAGGTATATATTCAATGCTCCTGTGTTAAAGGAAGTAATTTGACCAATGATGGTTTTTCTTTTACAAATTTTGACTTGGATGGAGAGATGTCTCATTGGAACTCATATCATGTCTTATATAAAAAGATGTCTCATTGGAACTCATATCATATCTTATATAAAAAAAAATTAATGTACACCATCAAAACTTAGCTTCAACACTTCAACTTTTAAGTTAAATTGTAGCCGTGTTACAGTTATTATTAGACTATTACGATGATTCTGCAAAACAATTTTGAATTTATTCTGCATTGAATCTTGTCTGATACTTATTTATGAAGTCCACAGTGGTATGATTTACAGGATAGTGGTCAGCGTTGACAGTAAAACAGGTCCATATTGTATCCCGGATAAGACAAGTTGAATGTGCTTGGATTAAATCGTTTGCACATTTTTCGTCCGTGTCCCGATTTGAAAAAGTAATCCCTTAAATTAAAGTAAATACTTTTTTGCACAAATGTGCAAACTTGTTTAATCATTTTCTCTTGTTTATGTCCAAATTTTTGAACTTTTGTTTACCTGAGGCGGACTCCCAGATGCCGACTTCCGGTCCATTTTGAAATTTAAAAATAACCCAGTACCGGGACCTCGTGAGAGAGTATGCTAAAAGCTAATACCTGGAACGTAGTACCGGGAACCAGGATAATGATAGTGGGGATGGGGCATCCGTGTACTGGGGACACGTTCTTGTTCTCTATGCTTTATTTGTTTTGCCCATTGTTTCCTATTATTTATATTTTAGCACCCCATTATTCTCTATTCTTGATTATTTTTGTTTATAATTCTCTATTATTCATTTTTTGTGTCTTTTATTTTGCCCTTTTTGTCCATTATTCTCTTCTGCAAACCCCATCCAGATCCCAATTTAGGTCATATTATTATTTATTTCATTGCAATAAAGTCGTAGTGATCTCATTTTTTAACTTTTGTTTGTTCATATATCTCTATTAACCCATTCATGACACGCTTTTTATGTAGTGAAGTTTGTATTGGCACAATAAATATTAGACCTAATAAGATGTTTTCCAACAAAGATAAACTATTTTTTTTTATTCGAAAGTGTCACCAGACATTTATTTAGTTCTGTCGAACACAAAATCTGTGATTACAGGAAAACAACAGCCTGATTTATGACAAACTGACAATAAATGAAAAAAAAATGACAGACAGGCAACTATAACGTCCACCACTGGAAATATGTGGCAGAGTTAAACACGTTTTGAAGCGCTCATTGCCTAACATGGGACACTCAAACATTACTGCCGAGTTTTTTTCTTGCTTTGTCGCGCCAAAATCATCTTGACGTTTCTTTAAGAAAATCTGTGACGTTGTAAAACTTGTCCCTCTCTGTGGAACTGCGCTTTCCCGCCGTCCATAATTTAATTTTTCCTGCGTCAATGTAATTATGAAAATGATGTATCAGTAATTTTACAGAAGTTAAATATGCTCTAAGATTACAGGCCTCTACAATAACTTTTTTTAACTTTCTTGTCTTAAAATAAAGTGAAAATAATATACCAACTGCTATACAAGATTTAAAGGCGACTTTGTTTTATCTTTGTCAAGTGAAATGCATAAATGATTCTTAACCTCCTATAAAATAGTAAAATATTTATTCTCGTTTTTTTATTAGGTAATTGGTATAAATACTGTAAAAAAATGTCTCAAATCATTATATAAACGGCAACACAACGGCACTCAATGAAAATGAAAATAAAAACAAAGCGTGTTCAATTTAATAAAAATAAATAAAATCTCCGAGCAGCTGTTCTATGATTCTATGAACTACTTCTTGTTGTAAAGTATCAAACGTGTCAGATTAAAATTATCAATGGTACATTTTTCGTACACTATAAGCAATAATTCAACTGTATTCGGTTTAAAGTTAATTGTTATATGGCATGTCCATCTGAAAAGGTCCATCTAACTGGCATAGGTCTCATTTTCACGGATCAGTGGTAATCTAAAGTATATAAGTTAATATATTATATGTAGTCAGACCTTCAACAAAAAATTCAATCTGAATTATATAACAGGCGAGCCATTCCAGCGTGTGAACGCTCATTGACTTCTACCTTCTTTTTCCTTTGTCGATATAAGAATAAGAATAAAAATATTTATTATTATTCCATTCAAGGGCCCTTGATGGGCAGCATGACATGTATACATTGTGATTTGCAACAGAAAACATTTTTTTTACATTGAAATGAAATATTAAAAGTTCAGATAGATTTTATCACGATAGAGCTACGTATATTTCTTCATTTAATATACGTCATGTACATTTAATTCCAGGCAGGACCAGAACCATAAAATCATTACAATTATCATTTATACTACGAAATAATTTACATTTCGTCTAACATCTAGACATTTAATAATATAGTTAGCTAAATATTTTAGGACAGACAAATTTTCATTAGTAAATAACCAAACAAATTATTAATTTTTCCTCATTTGAGAGATGTGAAAAAATAGGACAAATACTGTTTATCTCTGTCCTTGAAAAATATCTCTCTATCATCTTTGTATGCTGGAAAACTAGTTATAAAATGTTGTTCATCTTCAACCAAATTAAGGGTTCATTTCTTACAAAGCCTTTGATCTCTTTCTATATAAAAGTTGTATACCTGTCTCACTTTCTATTTTTAGATCATGGGCACTGATTTTGATTTTACATATGGCACTTCTCAAGACAATTGAAAATTGTTTAGAGATAGATAAATTTCTTTAGAAAAAACAACTTTTTAGTTTGAAATAAGTATCTAATTTACTACTTTTTGTATCTGTTTTTTTTGTGTTCCAAAATTTTACAAAACTATTACAAAGTGTTTGCTTAACTGACTTGATAAAAAAGTTTAGCTTTACCTTCAAATTATTAATATACAGCTTTTTAAAAATGTAATGTATGGATGAATACCAGCATTCAATATTATTAGTAAACATGTTTTTGTTACACATATAGGTATCATACAGTAAATAAAAGCAACAGTAGTATACCGCTGTTCAAAACTCATAAATCCATGGACAAAAAACTAAATCGGGGTAACAAACTAAAACCGAGGGAAACGCATTAAATATAAGAGGAGAACAACGACATAACACTAAAATGTAACACACATAGACAAAATCCCACGAGAATAACAAATATAACATATATATATAACATCAAAACCAAATACATGAATTTGGGATAGACAAGTACCGTGACACGTCTTATCGCAATGTGAATTTACACTTAAAAATAAGAGAAAAACGACACAACGTTATAATGTAATACACAGAAACGCACTATAATATAACAATGGCCATATTCCTGACTTGGTACAGGGCATTTTTGTCAAAGCCTGCAACTTTTGTTGCAGAAAGCTCGACATAGGGATAGTGATCCGGCGGTGGCGGTGGCGGCGGCGGTGTTAGCTAACTTCTTAAAAGCTTTACATTTTAGAAGGTGGAAGACCTGGATGCTTCATACTTTGTATATAGATGCCTCATGTTACGAAGTTTCCGTCAGTCACATGTCCAATGTCCTTGACCTCATTTTCATGGTTCAGTGACCACTTGAAAAAAAAGTTCAGATTTCTTTGTAATGTTGAATTCTCTCTTATTATAAGTAATAGGATAACTATATTTGATATGTGCGTACCTTGAAAGGTCCTTATGTCTGTCAGACAGTTTTCACTTGACCTCGACCTCATTTCATGGATCGGTGAACAAGGTTAAGTTTTGGTGGTCAAGTCCATATCTCGGATACTGCAAGCAATAGGGCTAGTATATTCGGTGTATGGAAGGACTGTAAGGTGTACATGTCCAACTGGCAGGTGTCATCTGACCTTGACCTCATTTTCATGGTTCAGTGGTTATAGTTAAATTTTTGTGTTTTGGTCTGTTTTTCTCATACTATATGCAATAGGTCTACTATATTTGTTGTATGGAATGATTGTAAGGTGTACCTATCTAGCGGGCAGATGTCATGTGACCTTGACCTCATTTTCATGGTTCAGTGGTCAAAGTTAAGTTTTTGAGTTTTGGTCTTTTTATCTAATAATATATGCCATAGGTCATCTATGTTTGGTGTATGGAAATATTTTATGATCTTTATGTCAGTCGCGCAGGTTTTATTTGACCGTGACCTCATTTTCACGGTTCATTGCACAGTGTTAAGTTTTTGTGTTTTGGTCTATTTTTCTTAAACTATAAGTAATAGGTCAACTATATATGTTGTACAGAAGCATTGTTATCTTTACATGTCTGCCTGGCATGGTTCATCTGACCTTGACCTCATTTTCAAGGTTCATTGGTTTTTGTTTAGTTATCTTGGTTAATGTTAAGTTTATGTGACAGTTGTAATAAAGCGTAGCTTTATACTTAGGACTATCAACATAATATCAATGATTAGTATAGAAGGCGAGACATTTCAGTGTGTGCACTCTTGTTAAAGGAAAAAATGGTGGGTTGAACCTGGTTTTGTGGCATGCCAAACCTCGCACTTTTATGGCCATGTGAAATATAACATCAAAATGACAACACAGGACTACAATATAAATAAATTGGAGAACACAATTGACAAAGAATCACACAAACAACAGCCAACAAAAGGCAACAAGTTCAAAATTTTAATACGCCAGAAGTGTATTTTGTCCACACAAGACCTACGTGTGACGCCCAGATACAAAAGTTTGAAAGCCGAAACGAGTACAAAGTTGAACAGCATCGAGGACCAAAAGATCAAAAAGGTTGTGCCAAAAACGGCAAGGGTTTTCTGTTAGTTACCAGAAAATCCCTATAATTTAGAATTATTTATACTTTTGCAAACAGTAAATTTTATAAAATTAATATGATTCAAAAGATGTACATGATAAAACTGAAGTATTAACTAATTACAGGAAACAACTGAAATACATTTACATAACCAGACATTTTAAACACAAAAGTAGACACATCCGAATAAGTTTAAACCTCTACGCCAAGTGACGTCCTTCACATTAAACCATCTTTCACATTTTTTTATTCTCAACCAATATTTCAACATTGATAAAACAACTGAGAAGTATAAAGGGAATCTACCGAGCTCTCCAAGCACAGCTAAGTTAGAAGACGTTTTGTTTACACCGGCCTAAAATATACTTCATATATCTTGAATTGGATTTATCTAAAAAAACATTAATATAAATGTGCTATAATAAATATTCACTTTCTTTCTGACATGCTACAGAGCTAGTTTTAAACAAACCTTAGGTTTTATTGTATGGTCATATATATGTAATAGAGTAGAAATACTTGGATTGGAAGATGATAAAGACCTTTGCAATTTGGATACAGCTTCTAGTGATTTTTTGTATAATTCTTTTATTCCTTGCTTAAAAAGTCCACTCAATATAAGTTCTAAACCTAAAACACTTATAACTGTTAACATATTCTATAGTATCTTTCTCGAAATAAAAATATTCTTTTAAAGTTTAACAGGTTTGTTAAATATAATAACTTTGGTTGTAGATAGATTGACCTCTAAACACCATTTACAGTTGGAAAGCAGGTCACGGTTTGACCCCAAGTTTATCAGCACCAACGGAGTCACGTGACCGTGAAAATTCAGTAAAAAAACGGACGAGACAAACCTCATTTTAACTCACTAAATACTATTGTCTTAATTGAAACTTATTGACCTATCAAATCAAAGTCCTTTATTCTTTATTTTATCTGCAAACTTGGAGTTTGGGTGAAAATTGTCAAGTCTCCTGATCGAAAAATCTAAATATTTACGAGGAAACTAAAAATGATGGGCTGAATTTAAATTTAATAAAGCATCTCATTAAGACAAACACTCGATATGAATATCTCGGCAATAGAATGTTGGATACGCAAACGTCAAATTGTTTTCAAAACGAAGCGGTGGTTTTTATGCCGATTTGTGCAAGTGGTTATCTCCCCTTAATATCACCAGTAAAAAATAAAAACCTAGCAAAATGCATAAAAATTAAAAAAGGAGTTTACTTAGATACAAAAATCAGAAAGAAAATAAACGAAACTCGATTTATAACTATGTTATGATAATATAAAGAAGAGATACTTCCCTATTTTTCAGAGAAGGACTAAATGTAAAAAATTAAAAGACAAAATATTACTGTAGTAAAAAAAACCAATTATGACACCTACAAAACTAAAAACTTAGCTATATTGAAAGAAATTAGATCTGGCGGATGAAATATACTACATGTAATTTTTATATGTGGGATCATTCCTAGCAGAATTTTTTTTTAACACTTCTGATAATATTTAATGCAATAAAACATAGTTTATAGAATAATCTCTCTGAAAATTGATATAATTATTAGCTCACCTGGCCTAAAAGGCCATGTGAGCTTTTCTCATCACTTGGCGTCCGTCGTCGTCGTCGTCGTCGTCGTTAACAATTTTTCAAACATCTCCTCTGAAACTACTGAATGGATTTGAATGAAACTTAAAATGATTGTTCCTTAGATTATCCTGCACAAAGTGTGTGCTTCGATTTTTGATCCGTCAAAAAACATGGCCGCCGTTACTTAAAATAGAACATAAGGGTCAAATGCAGTTTTTGGCTTATATCTCAAAAACGGAAGCATTTAGAGCAAATCTGACAAGGGGTAAAATTGTTCATTAGGTCAATATCTATCAGCCCAGAAATTTTCAGATGAATCAAACAAACCATTGTTGGGTTGCTGCCACTTAATTGGTAATTTTAAGGAAATTTTGCAGTTTTTGGTCATTATCTTGAATATTATTATAGATGAAGATAAACTGTAAACAGCAAAAATGATCAGCAAAGTAAGATCTACAAATAGGGTAATATGACCAAAATTGTCAATTGACCCCTTAAGGGGTAAATGTCCTTTAATGACAATTTTTCACAATTTGTTCATCATATTTGCTAACTTTAAAAAATCTTCTCCTCTGAAACTACTGAATGGATTTAGATGAAACTTAGCATGATAGTTCCTTAGATTATCCTGCACAAAGTGTGTGCTTCGATTTTTGATCCGTCAAAAAACATGGCCGCCCTTACTTTAAATAGAACATTGGGGTCAAATGCAGTTTTTGGCTTATATCTCAAAAACGAAAGCATTTAGAGCAAATCTGACATGGGGTAAAAATGTTCATTAGGTCAAGATCTATCAGCCCTGAAATTTTCAGATGAATCAAACAAACCATTGTTGGGTTGCTGCCACTTAATTGGTAATTTTAAGGAAATTTTGCAGTTTTTGGTCATTATCTTGAATATCATTATAGATAAAGATAAACTGTAAACAGCAAAAATGATCAGCAAAGTAAGATCTACAAATAAGTTAAATATGACCAAAATTGTCAATTGACCCCTTAAGGGGTTATTGTCCTTTAATGACAATTTTTTCACAATTTGTTCATCATATTTGCTAACTTTAAAAAATCTTCTCCTCTAAAACTACTCAACCAAATTCAACCAAACTTCAACTGAATGATCAGTAGGGTGTATAAAATAAAGTTTGTGTTTTATTTTCTAGTTTGTCTAAAAACATGGCCGTCATGGCTAAAAATAGAACACAGGGTAAAATGCAGTTTTTGGGCTTATATCTAGAAAACTCCATCATTTAGAGCAAATAAGACTTGAAGTTAAAATATTTATTAGGTCAAGGTCTACCTGTCCTGAAATTTTCAATATAGTTAATCATCGTAAATACCTGTAGTAAGGGATAGACAAAGAAAAAAGATGCATGCAACTAAGGATGTCTGCTGCTCAAATTTAAAATAACAAGGATTTCATGCGGTTGCTTACAATGAAAACAACTTTGATATTCAAACAAAATAAAGTAATAAAATCTTTAGTCTCGTGTGTAGTTTTCAAAATATGAGACATTTAGAAAATGGCAGGAAAAGGGTTTTCTTCACTTTGCTATTTGTTAACATTGGAATTGTTTTTTACCCTTTAAACCAAGAAAAAATAACAAGGATTTCATGCCCCGGATCACTATCCCTAAGTTTTACATGTCTAGCTGACAGGTGTCATCTAACCTTGACCTCATTTTCATAATTCAGTGGTCAAAGTTAACTTTTTTAGTTTTGGTCTATTTTTTTAATACTTTATGCATAAGGTCAACTATATTTGGTGTATGAAAATATTTTATGATCTATATGTCGGTTACGCAGGTTTTATTTGAACTTGACCTCATTTTCACAGTCCATTGCTAAGTTTTAAGTGTTTGTGTTTTGGTCTCATTTTCTTTATTTATAAACAGTAAGTCATATATATTTGTAATATTGAAGAATTGTTAGCTGTACATGTTTGCCTGGCATGGTTCAATATGTTCAATAAGGCATTGTTTACCAGGTGAGCGATTCAGGCTCTTGAGAGCCTCTTGTTAGATAAATAGTACTGATCATATATATTTTATGTTCTATAAAGTGTGACCAAGAGTCACAACAAATTTCTTCAAATTAAGAGAGCCTTTAAACTCAAGCCTATGTTTCTTAGTTTAACAGTAAAATACAGAAAAGGGATTTATAAGTTTTATACCAAAAATATTGACAGAAATTCTGTAAAAAAAAATATGCTTTAAATTATAAGTGAAAGTGACACAATTTTGAATTTCAGAATCATTATTATTATTGTAAAATTAAACTATTAAATTAGCTTGCACAGTAGCCCTTTGTCTTATTTCTCAGGGTATTTTATAGATTATGAAAGTAAACTTTTTGGGAAAAATGGGGCTTCTTCTCTTGAACCGGTTGCTGTATCAGCTGCTTTAACTACATAATTAAGTATTGTATATAGACTTTACCTCAATACTAGTTATAGGAAATGAAATGAAACTGGTGGGACAAATTTTGTGCATTTAACTTCAATAATGATCAATGATGCTTAAATTTGACAAGAATTTGCTATTTTAATAAATTCAATTTTGTAAGAACTTTTGCTCTTATTACTGTAAAATTGAGAATGGAAATATAGCTTACCAAGTAAAGAGATAATAAAATTTTATAAGCAAGATTTTATTAACTGACCTTCATTTCCTTTTTCATATGTTTTTTTCCTACAGAATTTTCTTTGCAATGCATTTTCTATTGCTATTTTTGTGCTTTTGTCCATCCATACAGTAGGCTATCAATAATTTGTCAGATCTGTCAGAATTTTCCAAGACGTTTAGCTTTTTAAAACCTGTCACAAGCCTTTTTCAACTGATTTTTATAGTTTGTTCTTATGTTGTACTGTTACACTACTGTCCCAGGTCAGTAGGGGGAGGTTTTGGCGACAACAAACTTGTTTAATCCCGCCACATTCTTTGAGTACCTGTCTTAAGCCAGAAGCCTGTATTTCAGGTGTTGTCGTTTGAATCTGTGTGACATATTTGTTTTGCATCCATTATTTTGTACTTAAATTAGGATGTTAGTTTTCTCGATAGAATTGTTTTACATTTGTCATTTCGGGGCCTTTTATAGCTGACTATGCGGTATGTAATTTGCTCAGTGTTGAAGGCAGTAAGGCGACCTATAGTTAATTTCTGTGTCATCTGGTCTCTTGTGGAGAGTTGCAATCATACCACATCTTCTTATTTTTATATCACCGTCCAAAAAAGAATAATTAACGAAAGTGAAAAATCGTCCTTTTTGTCGTTATTTTTGTGTAACGCTTATTCATCACTACAAATTGACACTGACACTGAGAGCAAAGGGGATAAGGGGAGTTGTTCTGATTGACCTATTTCCCGTATTTGATCCATTTATTTCACTGAACAATGATGCAGATAGTACATTGTTTTGGTTTTTCATGCACCGATAGGAAAACAAACAATGAAAAAGTATCTAAGAGTATCTAAAAAATATTTTTATTTCTTGAAAACATGAACACGCTGTTCGCCTTTGCCTCTGTAGAGTTGTTTCCAATTTGTAGTTAAATATGGATATCTTATTTTACCGTACCATCTTCCAGCGTTAAATCTAAGGATTTCATTATCATAATCATACTGAACACCTATAGTAAGGGAGCCTCCAGGTTTAGTTACACACCATGCACGTGCTATTGCTATTATATCTCCCCATGGATTTAATGCGTCACCATACCTTCCTAACCCCGAGTGTTCTATAGAACTAAATGTAACAATGGCATCAAATGTTCCCAAAGTATTGTTTAGGTAACGCATACGAAAATCAAACGGAACTATGGTTTTTACTTTTGGATGTTGAGATGAAATACTACCATACTCCAATGTCAATACTTCGCGCGCTCCTGCTTCTAATACGCATGCCTCAACCCATGGATTTTCGGAACCTATCACCATAACTCTTCCACCAACAATACCTGGTGCATGTTTCATAGCATCTCTAAGAGCATTTGTATCTCCAGTACCATAGTTACCACCTAATCTACCTTGCCTCGCACTGATTATCAAGTTTTCAATACCCTTCTCTGACCAAACAGGTGATTTGGCTTTTTTACCTAAATACTGACTATCAAAATACCAATACCCTACTGGTATACGATAGTTCATGGTGTATTCAGCCATCAGATTTTTTGGAATTGATTTTGGTGCACGTGGTAGCCCATGACCACGGTCTACATATTTGTTTCTGAATATCGCATGACAGTCAATATCTGCGTTGATATGATGAAAATATGGTCCAGGTGATCCTTTTCTCGACGTGTTACACAACTGACCACAGTCACTACGAATTATTTCCAAAGGAGTCGCAGGAGGTACATGTAGGAGTACTTTTATCGCCTTCTGTCGGTTTCCAAAAGTATTAAAACCAATTTTTATTTTATGACTAAATGACTGTTTAATATTGTTTGGAATCCAAATCCATGCAATAATTAAAAATAATGATATAGCACCAATATACCTTTTCTTTAACTCCATATTTTGATCACTTGGAAAAAAATGGTCGACCTTTAGTTATTATCTGTAATATTTCAGCAATACTAAAATAAAAAGAGGAGACATTTAAACAACAAGCATCGATGTTTGTAAATATTATGATAATGAATGTAAATTATAAAACCAGTCAATGCCGATGATATCGCCGGCGAAATGACGATTAAAGTAGTCAAAGATTCCATCATATTTCCACAATGGTCATTTCAATTTTGAACATTTAAAATGAGGAAATGTTGAAATACCCATTGTGAAAAAATTATAGAATCCACCAAATATTAAAAGAAGAAGTTTTAGTTTCAAACATGGAAGTATGACTTATTTGTATTCATATACTAGTATATATAACAGGCATTCTCCTGTTTTCATTGGATATTACGATCACGTGTTTCAACGGTTATTTTATGTATCCGAAGCCTTGTTTCTTTTTTTTAAATATATTGACGCTATGTTTCTATTTATATGTATATTGATGTCAATATTTAAAATCTTTCTTAATTTAGATCCGGACCAAAATTACTCTACGTCATGACGTCACATATATATAATAATCGGAGGAAATGCCTCAGCAGACGGAAAGAAAATTTGCAAGTTTATCAGAAGAAAATATCAATAATTTGATGTTAAATGCAGACGCTAATTAAGAATACAAGAAAGCTAACTCATCAAGCTGTGAAGTTTTTCAAAAATATTCATATTTTTTAATCACATGTTAAAAAAATCTTTTAAAATACAATTTAAAAATACACAGAAAGAACACCGATGTTCATATTCCTAATACATTATTTACATATGTATGTATATATATATATACATTAAGGACTTTCACTCAGTCAATATTGACTTCGTCTTCGGTCAATAAAGTCTGAACCGATATATATAGATTCTACCACTGCATTGAGTGTAATACGATATTTATCCACTCGAGACAGTTAAATTTTCAAATTTAAAACGCGAGGCTTGCCCGAGCGTTTTAAATATTTAAAATTTAACTGTCGAGAGATAAATATCGTATTACACGAGATTTGGTGGTATAATCTGTTTCTCTAATGATTTTCTAACATTGTGCAGGCAAATTTTTCCCTTCTTTTCCAATGATCTGCAAAAAGATGTGTTCTTTCTATGTGACGTCATCAGGCATGGTCGCCTTTTTCATGCCGTCACAATAGTAATTTCAGAGGAAAGCAAAAAAAATCGACGTCATAATCGGATTTCAACTAATGAAGTACTGAGATCAAATGAACCACACGTTGATTACATTTTTTTTTATACAATGGGTGCAGAATTAGAGAAATATATAACGTATTGACCTCGTTAAAACTCCAAAATTGATAAATATAAGTTCAATGTAAGACAACACACACTAAGACATAAGGCCGAATTTCCAGCTACTTTGTAGCTGCGGTCTTATCAGACATCATGACCATGCATCATGCTGGGTTTGTTGATCTTAATCCCCCAAATAACTGGTCACATACATATTATATTACTTAAGGTGGCTCGGGCGTATTCGAAGTTTCTATCAGAAGTGCCGTATTTTTGGTTATTTTATTCTTTAAAGAAAATGAATCAAATTGGTCGAAAAAAAATAGGGGGTCACGGACCATTTAAGCTCAAAATTTTACTTTTAAACAGGTATGTAAAAGGGACCATTTTTCAATGAAATGATAGGGGAAATAGAGGTGTTGACATATTTTTTTCGGAATATCAAAAAAACGTTCTATGACAATTGTTCCAAATCTGTAATATGAAAAGCTGGAATACAGCTTCAAAGAATGAGCCAATAAAAAACATAGGTCACCGATAAGGAAAAAAAAATATTTTGCCTTACAGCCCAAATTTTGGCGGGAAAATGGTAAAAATGGGTGAAATGTCATTTTGACCCTTTAAAAAATACCGATAATAACGAAAATATTCTATTAGTCACATAACTACAATGATTTAATATTTCTAATCAATCAAAATATGAAAAAAAATTACGACAAATACTTTTGTAATTCATGCGTGAAATTATGCGCAGTCGAATAGTCCCGAGCCACCTTAATATAGTTACATCATTTTCAGTAAAGATAAAAATGTGTATAAATGATTCCTAGAGAATATTGATATAGAAATTGAATATTAAAGTTTGATCATGTGAAAGTTATACGCCCCTGGAATCTGAAACTTCTTCACACAGTATGGAATGTTCATTTATAGATATAAGAAGATGTGGCATGAGTGCCAATGAGATCATGACTCTCCATCCAAGTCAGTTTGTAAAAAGTAAACCATTATAGGTCACAGTACGGCCTATAACACGAAGCATTGGCTTACATCGAACAGCAAGCTATAAAGGTCCCCAAAATGACTAGTGTAAAACTAGAAAAAGCGACGGTCTAATCTATATAAAAAGTGCGAAACGAGAAACGCTTATGAACCACATCAACAAACGACAACCACTGAACACAGGTTCCTGACTTCGGACAGATGCAAACAACTGCATCGGGTTTAAACGTTTCAACAGGCGCCAACCTTCACCCTTACCTGGAGTAGTTTTTAGGATTCAGTGTAACATTCGTAAATTTTACGGACTCCATCACGAGTTGGTTGGCCGTTACGGAATAACCGTTCCACAGATGATATCGGATATGTTCCTTATGTCGTAATTACAATACCCTTCCCTTTTCTAGAATGTGACCTCCCGAATTAAGACTATTTACCGAATTTGTAACATAAGCAACACGACGGTTGCCACATATGGAGCAGGATCTGCTTATCCTTCTGGAGCACCTTGGATCCACCCCAGTTTTTTGGTGGGGTTCGTGTTGCTTAGTCTTTAGTTTTCTATGTTGTGTCTTGTGTACTATTATGTGTCTGTCTTTTTCATTTTTAGCCATGGCGTTGTCAGTTTATTTTTAGCCATGGCGCTGTCAGTTTATTTCCAATGTATTAGTTTGACTGTCCCTCTGGTATCTTTCGCCCCTCTGGTATCTTTCGCCCCTCTTTTACATTATAGAAAGACATACTATAAAATGTCAATTAAATTGGATTAACTCAATCAAAAAGAAATATTAACAAAAACTGAACGATTAATTGTTATCTATGACACAATATAAATACAATTTTAATATAAAAAAGGGGGGGGGGTGTAAAACAATATCAGAAAGACAACTATAACCTTTGACAAAATGGCGTTAAATAAAATAACGTGCACAGGTAAATATGATAATTTTGGTGTAAGGAGTACATGGAGTACGGAAATATTTTTTAACACAATAAATATAAATAAACAAATAACGGGCGTAAAAAAGAGACCGTAAACGGAGGAAACAGAGACAGTTATCCGCAAAATAATTGTAATAATGCAAGAGTATATAACTCTTACAAAGAATGCAACACAATTTCGTAAAGTCAATCCCTTTCATTTGAAGATTAACACATAAGAATCCTATATAGAATAGTTCTACTATAATATATGGCAGTTGTTAATAACTAGATAGTGTAACACTAAATTTGTTAATGTTAAAAAGAAATTAAAAAAAGAATGTTCATATGAAGACTGATAAAACAAAACCAGGAAGATCTGACCTACAGTTCTTGAGAAAATTGAGACGGAATTTCATGGGATGGACGGACGGATAGACAGAGCTAGAACAGTATACCCTCTATATAGTACCTGGGATTTAAGAACTTAACAGAAGTTTACTTCCTGCAACTAACCCGAAACGTCATGCGAGGTATTGTCATCACCTAGAACTATAAGACATATATAGGTGACCTTCTGCTGTTGTTTTTTCTATGGTCGGGTTGTTGTCTCTTTGACACATTCTCCATTTCCATTCTCAATTTTATACATAGCTTCTTGACAGTTTTTGTAGACAAAGATAAATACGAATTTACCACCTCAAAGGGAAAATAAATAACACCTTACGAAAAATACATACACACAGGATTTCAGAAACTATCTCGTATATAAAAGGCATATCATGCAAGAAACACCTAATGTATTCCTCTACCAATTTTTAGTTTGTCTGCTATCCGAAAATAAATTTGTGGAACAAAGGTTAACAGAATTATTAGGTAACAAATAGTGTCTCCTTCAAGAGAGTCTCGAATGCCTCGAATGATACCTCAGGAATATTTGTTTCTTTGAATATAACAATAAACGTAACAAACTACGGTTCATTTGACAAATAACACCGTACAGTGACATATTCCGTTAGTCGTTTATTTCTGTGTCATTTGGTCTCTTTGGTAAAGTGTTGTCTTATTGGAAATCATACCACATCTTTTTACTTCTACAACGGTTAACATACCTCTACATAACAAAGTAATGGTACAATCGTGTGACTAAGCCTTCAATTCAAAATCTTAACTTAAATAATGAATACATGATAACGACTAACAACATTAAAATGCTTTTTCCAGGATATTTTCTATTAAAAATCATTAAACAAATGTAGAAACTTTACATGTTTTCGCAAATGTTACACTCGAGGTGTGTCATATTGCATATTTCTGTTTAATTACGCTATGAAAAGTGAACAAATAATCAATTAAACGTCTTGTATGATTGTCATATTTATTTTCAATCAAAATAATTCGACAGGAAATATTCTTCTAAAAAATTCTCTCATTTTCAAAGCTAAGAATTGAATAGATTTCCTGCTTATCATAATCATAGCCATAATAAGACATTATAATTGGCTTTGAATGATGTAAAGAACTCAACCAAGATCAGAACTAACGAGAAAGATATATAATAAAAGAATACTTCACTTCTGCCCTATTAAACTATACAATTTATGATTTTCTACAGGCCTATTCAAATAATGTACTGTGAATTATGCCCTTTATAACAACTATTTTTTTGTTATGTTAAACACTGTTGATACTTAGGCCGTGTTCACATCAAACTCCATGTACAGTAAACTTGTTTACAACTTGTTTAATGTACTGGCCATTGGTGTCACATTGAATTTGTTCACATCAATACACCTTGTTTAATTACCTGTACATAAGATTTGTTCACACTTATAAACTCTATGTCATTTAAATGTTTATTACGTAGAACCGAATGCAAAGTTTTCGGACATATTTTCTAGCAGTAAGGGAACGATCATTTGACTTCAAATCGGGGGAGGAAGGGGGGGGGGGGGGGGGCGGTATTTCGAACCCCAATTGGATAAAAAAAATCTGGTCCTACAGATGATTAAAAAAAATCTGAATAAAGAGTTTCTCCATACAATATAGTGTTAAATGTTGAAAAAAAAAATTGATCACCATCATCGAAAAAAAAACCAACTGAATATTACGTTTGCGCGGGAAAATTTCTGACTTTCTGACTCAGATAAATAAACAAAATACCCCCCTTTTTAAAGTTAAGTGGTTGCTTTTTTATGAAAGATATTTTGATGATTTGAAGTAGTTTAATGATACTAAAGATGTCTCGATTAAGCTTGAGAAAACGTAGGCTGCAGCAGTGTGTTTACAGACGAAGAAGAAGGATTGATATGTTAGGGATCACTACATTTCTATCTTTTCTGTTTGTTTCAAATGGTATTTCTTCTCCAAGGAGTATTTGGCAAAGGGAGGGGATAACGTTTTTTTTTTTTTGTTTAGTTTTAAGTGTTATTTTACGGATCCGAGATACTAGACAAACAATACATTTACCTCACACTTTTTAAGTAACGCATTTATAAGTGAATCGTTATTTGAGTTTAGTTTAAACATATTTATTTATAGTGGAATTGGGAAACAAGTTTTGCAACTTATATTAATCCCTTTCCACTCTGCGGGTGCGAGTGCTGCCTTGTAGCGGCATTAGCCTGCTCTTTTTCGAAATCTACAAGGGTGTCTTTAACGTGCAAGAGATATGGCTCTCTCTGAACACGGGTCGGCCATTTATCGTCCCCTTCCGACGGACTATCATCGTTTCCTCGAGACCATACTCGCAAATGGTGTCAAGGGAGAGCCGAAAATTCAGTTCCTGAAATTTTCATCCCAGACGAGAATCGAACCAGGAACCTTTATGTTAGCAGTCCGAAGCACTAACCACTCCACCACGGCTCTCTTATTTAAGTGAAGACCAGTGGCAAATATTTCTGTGTAAGTCAAGTCGATTCGGCAAAAACCTTAATTTTGAAATGAATTATGTGTCCGGCATGATGCTGCTTTGAGTCTTGATAAGGGCTTAATAAAGCTACATTAAGTTTGTTTTCAAAAAAAATATCTATCAAGTTTAGACAAATATTTTTGTAAAGAACTTTTATTAATAACTGTTATAAATATCAATTTTATTCAAAAATCGTTTCTTCTTTAAATATGCACGGTGTAACTAATGTTTTAAATGCCTAGTTTTGTGTACACTTAATCTACACAAGGCCTACATCGAGTATCGACTGCATGTAGACAAAACATGATCTACACTACATGTAAACATTGAGTTTTATCAATGGGAACGTAATTTTGTTTAGTTTACGTGTGAGTTACACTTACACAACACCGAGTTTAGGTCAATGTGAACACGGCCTTAGAGTTGAACATTACGGTAGTTAAAATGCTTATGTATCACTTTATACTTGGCATGCTTTGTGTTAGTAGTACCATGTTTTCTTTGGTTTAGAGTCAGTCTACAATATTGTCAAATGTAGTTAATTACTGTTTAAAAGTGAGATAATAGAACCAAATCGGTATTTTGCACAGACTTTTGTTATCTTAATACTAAAGGATAAACATAAATTTCACATAAAAATATGTAATTCTTTTTGCACCACTTAAACTTTACCATATCGATATATACGGAAGCGTATATTACCCTCGTTTTAATACTTATAATCCATGAAGGCGATATAACTTTTAGCGGGAAACTGCTTTATTTCTCATTACTGCGATTTATTTTTTTCGACAAAATGCCTAACAAGGCATTAAGCCGATTTGTTTTTTATCGCCTTAAAAATAAATCGTCTTAAATAACGCGACATATTTTCAAAACGAGAAAAAAAATTACGATTAATTTATAAGTCAATAAAAATATCATGCAATAATAATAAATTGCCTTTTTTTTCTTATTACTGCGATTTATTTTTTTCGACAAAATGCCTAACAAGGCATTTAGCCGATTTGTTTTTTATCGCCATAAAAATAAATCGTTTTAAATAACGCGACAAATTATCAAAACGAGAAAACATTTTAAGATTAATTCATAAGTCAATAAAAATATCATGCAATAATAATAAATTGCCTTTTTTTCTTCGACATATTGTTTTATAAAGCAACAAATTGTTTTAAATTAAGGCGAGCAACGGGAAAGTTTTCAGCTAAATCGAGATAAATATGGCACGATTTTAACCTGTTCATTTTCATTTTGATTTTGGAAGGACCAGGTCGCCATCACATTTGGGCATTTTATTTCAAGCAAATGGAGGTAAGATAAGATACAATTTATTAAATGAAATCTCGCCGCGATATAGCCTTGTTGTGCTCATGTGGCGTTAAACAAACAACAATCAATCAATCAATCAATCTTTAAGTTATTGTTGTAAAAAAACTTCTATAAAAAGGCTTTTACACGTGTCTGCCGTAGTATACACACGTTAGGGGAATTAAGTTTTTGGTGCATAAAAAACCCAACCCTTTTTCCCCAGCTGTGAAAGTATAATGGTCGCTTTAAAAAATAATCTGGTTTGACTATAAATTAACATAGGGTGTCACGAAATTTACGTTGAAGAGAGCCAGTCGAGTTCTAATTTTTTTAATTCACAGTTGCGGCAAAATAAGATCCTTTGATGTTTTAACTCTGAGACACCACAAATTCATTTGAACTATATAGACCCCCTCCCCCCTATATAAAGTTCCAATGACTGTTCTTGTGACTATTGTTACTTTGAAGTGTTCAGTGAGAAAAAAAATCTCGTGCAGTACTAAAAAAATGACGGGGCAGATTAATTATTGTTCGGTTAATATAAAAAAGAAGATGTGGTGTAATTGCCAATGAGACAACTCTTCACAAGAGACCAAATGACACAGAAATTAACAACTATAATAGGTCACCGTACGACCTTTAACAATGATCAAAGCCCATACCGCAATGTTTTTGTATGTGCAATACACAGTACAAAGACGACAAATTTTATCAGTGTTTCGGCTGTTTTCTGTTCTTTAGTCAGGTTGTTGTCTCTTTGACACATTCCCAATTTCCATTCTCAGATTAAGTAAACAAAAATTTCCCTCTATGATATATATAAAAAAGAAGATTTGGTGTAATTGCCAATGAGACAACTCTAAACAAGAGACCAAATGACACAGAAATTAACAACTATAGGTAACCGTACGGCCTTCAACAATGAGCAAAGCCCATACCGCATAGTCAGCTGTAAAAGGCCCCGAAATAACAAATGTAAAACAATTCAAACGAGAAAACTAACGGCCAAATTAATGTACAAATAAATGAACGAAAAACAAATACATGTAACACAGCAACAAACGACAACCACTGAATTACAGGCTCCTGACTTGGGACAGGCACATACATACATAATGTGGCGGGGTTAAACATGTTAGCGGGATCCCAACCCTCCCCCTAACCTGGGACAGTGGTGAAACAGTACAACATAAGAACGAAAGAACATGACACAGAAATTACCAATTATAGGTCACCGTACGCGTACGGTACAAAACCAATACCGCATAGTCAGCTATAAAAGGCCCTAAATGACAAATGTAACACAATGAACAAAACATAAATATGTAACACAACAACAAACGACAACCACTGAATTACAGGCTCCTGACTTAGGACAGGCACATACATACATTATGTGGCGGGGTTAAATATGTTAGCGGGATCCCAACCCTCCCCCTAACCTTGGACAGTGGTGTAACAGTACAACATATAGGAACGAACTATAAAAATCAGTTGAAAAAGGCTTAACACATCAGATGGATAGAAATACATCTAACAAAAACAGAGTGGCTCAGCACTTATACATCCCAACAACAAAAAGACTATTAGTACCGATCTGAGAGTACTCGCAGTTACTGACAGCTAGTTCAAAGCCAATAACAACCCTTATTTTCCATATTTTTTTTACTATAAGTACTGACATGACGTATTGTTACCTTCGTATTGAAAATAAGCTGTTTTGGTCCGCCATACCAGGAATATATATATTGACTGTTAAACTGTTCCCATGCCATACAATGTACACATACCGGCACTTGTCTCAGAAAAAAATCTGTATACCTTAAGGATGTACTTAGGTGAGGTTTTTGTGATTTGGTCAAATGTTCGGACTCCTTTTTTTCCTTAGATACAGGGTAAAATATTTTGCCCCATAACACCCACTTTTCATTTCTTAAAAATCTTCAAATAGCTTATATAAGGTCAGAAACAAAATTTAAGCAGAGTCGAGACTGTAGATTTCTTTTCTTACGATTTGAGACCCAAATAACACCAAATTAATGCTTAAAATATAAGGTAAAAGTCAGAGCAGTGGCGGATCCCGAACTTTTTATAAGATGGGACCCACTGACTGACCTAAGAGAGGAAGTGGCGGATCCCGAACTTTTTATAAGAGGGGGCCCACTGACTGACCTAAATGGGAAGTGGCGGAATAGGTTAGGGTTCCAGGGGTTGGAACCCCCTTTTGTGTACGATCAATGCATTTGTATTAAGACATTATGTTTGGAACCTCCCCCCCCCCCCCATTTTACTCTGGGTTGTGAACCCCTTTTAAAAATAACTAGATCCGCCCATGGAGGGACCCACTCCAGTCATGCTTCAGTTTTCAGTGATTCCTAATATAATCAACTAAATTGGCGTACGTATATCTTTTTTATTGCATAGCAATATAATATTTCCCACAGAAAATAACCAAAAGTTAGCGTGCAATAAATCTTCAAAAATGACTTCATCAACGACAGAATCTTAGTTTAAACCAATTTTCACTTTCAAATATTATATTGCTAAAAAATATGAGGGTTATTGCATGATTATTGGGGAATATTGTCCCTTGTACACTCACAAGCTCGTGCAATAATATTAAATTCTACTCCGGACAATTCCCCAATATTCATACAATAACCCTACATAATATAGGATTCGTTTTCTGAGACAAGTGCCTGTGCCGCCATATATACATGTCTGGATCACAGGGGCCGGTAACATACTGTTTGAAAAAAAAATGTTTACACTGATATGTAATAATACGTATTATTATACTTTACTATAGTAACCACTATAATAAAATAACCTTCACAAATAACCCCTCTTTCCCGCGGGTAACTGCGCATAGGCAGAATAACTGTTAGGGAATATGCACGTTGTCAAAATAACCCCATATTTCCCGCGGGCAACTGCGCGTATGCAAAATAACTGTGTGGGAATGAGCGCGTAGGCAAAATAACTCATTTGGTGGCAATTTGCACGACGTCTTTCAAATAACAACTTAACGTTCAGTTCAGTATAATAATACAGTTATGGCCTTTATAAAAGTTAATATCCAAAATTATTAAATCTCGAAAAAGATTATTTTCCCTCGGTCCTACGGACCTCGAGGAAAATAACCCTTTTCTCGATTTAATAATTTTGGATATTAAAACTTTTGATGAAGGCCATAATTGTATATTATTACATATCAGTGTAATTTTTTTTTCAAACAGTATGTTACCGGCCCCTATGATATGGATCATGTGGATGATCGTACCTGGGGACAGTCAATACAGATCGTTTCATTCCCCTTTCACCGAATATTCCTCTGTGAGTTCCATCAAATGCGCTACAGTAGACATGTATAATCAGGTATATTTTAGTTACTATAAAAATAACAAAATAAATAACATATGTATATAAATTGAATATCCGAATATTTTGTTTTGTGAAGGAGGGCGCACAAGAGAATATATATATATATATATAATATATATAGTAGTATGATTTCTGTCTTTGGGGGCCACGGGGGGTAACTTCGATTTTATTTGGTAGGAGTGTGCCATTTTTGCCATTAAAAACTGTACCCATTCTTATATAGCATACACTGAAATTGGGAAAAAACGAATGTAAGGAAAAAAATCACAGGAAAAAAGTCACGTACAAAAAAATCAGGGATAAAAAGTCAGGAAAAAAAGTCACAACTTTATTTTGAGATATTTTGTCTGCTTTTTCTTACAAAACTTATTTTATTTAAATTTCTTTTTGATTTTATTAATAAATAAGATGTTGTCAAGATCTCCACAAAACTTTTTATAGAAAACACAATCATTTCAAATTTTCATTGTCATCAAATCCTTTATTAGCAAGTGAGTGCGGACAGCTGCAATGGCAAAAATTACAGGGGTAGTACCACAGGGTTTATAATTACAGGGTCTTTGTTTGGGAGACTTGTAACAGCATCCTGTTACAATTATGTATTTTTGATAGTGTTATTGTGTCCTTTGCTGCAAAATCAGGGTCAACACATATTAAGGGATTGCTATTTGTTGTTGTCACACTATATTATATATTAACCTTAAATTCTCCTAAAACACATGAAAATATTTTTGTATATCAGCTCATAGACATAATTTTGTCATCATAGTGATCTGGATGTCATCAACATTTATAATGATTTACTCCTTTTAAAAGGAATTTAGATTATAAATAAGCAATGACTGTTATATTTTTTCCATCTATTCGAAATAACCTAAAAAATGTGGTGCACACTTTTAAATAACCCGCTACATGGATTATTCAGTGTGCACAACTTTTTTGATATTATATCTTCATAGACAGAAAAAATATTGCAGTCATTCCTTAATTTTTTTTTTGGTGATTTTTAGTAAGAAAACATTGGCTAACTCATCCTTCCTAGTACAGAAAGGCAATAAATGTCTTCCACAGCTGAAATATGAACACACATTTTTGTTTTTAAATTGTTTTGTTGTATTACAATAGTTACTTTGATACTATATTAAAGCTATATATTAGCTATATTATATTGAATGCTTTCAGATATTTTTCTTTTCTTTAGCAAATATATTTCAAAGATTGAAATTAAGTAAGTGTCAGAGATTGTTGCCCTTTTCAGTAAGATTGAATATCTGAAATTACAGAAAGTGCTGTATGCTGCAAACATTATGCCATCCAATTAAATTTTATTAAGTATTTTGGTAAAAAAAAACCTCTATTGATTGTAATTTATTTTTAAAAGATAATGCCATTATGTATTGACACTTTTTTACAGAAGAAAATATATGGAATCTCATCTCAAAGTAAAAGTATTTTGCATTGTGTGCTTGCTCACACACACACATATTGATTTGGCATATAAAAGTACCATTTTTGTTCCATCCACTTTTTCATATTTTTGGTTTATCTTCAAATTAAATGCAATATCAATATTAAGCCAATGTCATGATAGCAATTTTCTTACATCACCCTATTGGGTACTTTTTTATTCATAAACATCAATGGATGACCTTAATACTGGTTACTCAGATCGTCCTTGTCTGTCAGGTATTTTAGCTCTCCTGGCCCAAAGGGCCATGTGAGCTTATGCCATCACTTGGCGTCAGTCGTCGTCCGTCGTGGTCCATCGTTGTCTGTGGTCGTCAGTTGTAAACTATTTCAAAGATCTTCTCCTCTGAAACTACTGGGCCAAATACTTCCAACTTTAATTGAATGTTCCTTGGAGTATCTAGTTAATTAATTGTATCCGAAGTTTTGATCCATGAACAAACATGGCCGCCATGGCTAAAAATAGAACATAGGGGGCAAATGCAGTTTTTGGCTTATATCTCAAAAACTTAAGCATTTAGAGCAAATTTGTCATAGGGTATAAATGTTCAATAGGTCCAGATCTATCAGCCCTGAAATTTTCAGAATAATCAAACAACCCATTGTTGGGTTGCTGCCACTTTTAATAATTGGTCATTTTAATGAAATTTTGCAGTTTTTGGTCATTATCTTGAATATTATTGAAGATAAAGATAAACTGTAACAGCAAAAATGTTCAGCAAAGTAAAATCTACAAAAAAGTAATTTGACCAAAATTGTAAATTGACCCCTTAAGGAGTTGTTGCCCTTTAAAGACAATTTTACACAATTTGTTCATCTTATTTGTGAACATTTTAAAATCATCTTCTCTGAAACTACTGGGCCAAATGCTTCCAAACTTTAAATGAATGTTCCTTAGAGTATCTAGTTTATAAATTATATCCGAAATTTTGATCTTTCTACAAACATGGCCGCTATGGCTAAAAATAAAACATAGGGGTCAAATGCAGTTTTTTGCTTAAAATTGAAGAAAATATGAAAGATACAAACTGTTATGTGGCAATTTTAAGCACTCATTGATATATATTGAAATTCAAAAATAATCATTGATGAAAGATTTAAGCCAAAATTTACAGGTGAGCGATACAGGCTCTTGAGAGCCTCTTGTTATTAGTTGTTTTAAGAATATTAATGATATTTAACTAATTCATTTGCACAACATATTCACTGACCGTTTATTTTGACATGTCACTTTCATCTAAATTTCATTTTTCATCAGATTCATTATATATGTACCTCTTCGATTTTGGACTTTTTTCACATAACTTTTTAAACTAATACATTATATTTTGCATAATTATTAGATAGCATAATGCTATTTACCAATATTAAACCATCCTTATCTATATTTCACACATGGTTATGTTTCAAATATTAGTTTGAACTTGTAAGACCCAATAAAATGTCTGAACAGTTATCAAAAATTTATTTAAAGCTGTGTATCATAACAACCACACATTTTGGTTTAATGAATGTTTTGTTCCTGATGAGCATAAGACAATTAGATTGACAGTTGGTATATATAAAATTAAAATCTAAAACAATTGTACACTAGGTTTTGATATCTACCAATATGCATGTCAAGTTTCTATTTGTAAGTTAATGTTATTGCTCCTCAAGCAGTCTCTGAATGAAAAAATGTTTTAAAATGTTTAGGGGATCATTTCTGGTTTCTTTTTTAAATTAGAAGTTTATTCATGTATTGAAAGACATTTTTGCAATATTTTATATTGTTCTCTGTTAATGCTTTGACTTTTTTGAGTTTTTAAAAGAAAAACTCCCCTTAGTGCAAGGAGAAATTGTCATTTATTTTATTGTTTTGAGACCACGATAATAAAGATATTATTTGTGTAATTTTATTTAATATGTATGTATTTCTTTCACTTGACAGGGTATTAATACTGAATTAAACTAAAGTCCCCATTCAGTTGATAGTACAATGGTTTATGTCTCGCCTACAATACATAGGACTGTTTTACTGACGATGGTGGTATAACTGTTGCATCTAATTTTATTGCTAAGGTCCATATCTCGTGAAGTATGAGGCATGGTCTTTAATATTTGGTATACAGATGCTCCACTAGTTCACATCAGTCTGACATGTGTCATTAATCCTTGACCTTTTTTCATAAAAAGAAGATGTGGTATGAGTGCCATTGAGACAATTCACCATCCAAGTAACAATGTATTAAAAGACCGACCATCTTACTTTAAGGGGGGGACAGGGGTATGGTATTTTCTTTATAAAAGATTCTGAGAAAATATTGAAAATATTGTGGTTAAGCAAGTGACAAACAGTAAATTCTGAGATCCTTATTTTCCCCAAAATAGGTGGGAAACTCGAGTTATTTGCAAAAATCTCAAACAATTGCATATAAAGGAAAATTGAGGAGACCTTTCTTTTTAAGCTTTACAATCTTTATTTGGGCCCGGTTCTATGATAACCCTTGTAGGAGTTATTAATCCGTAAACGTCAACTTTCAGGAAGTGATAAATATTTACTACAACTAGAGAACACTTATTTAGATGACTAAAACATAACGTCTCTATATATTACTTTATTAAGAGGTTATTATTTGACCATGATGTAGAAGGTTAAGGTTACACAAAGGTCATTTAAAGATGTCACACATCGCCTTATAGTCATGCAGCCGCACATTAAGAAGAAAGAAAAGAAGTTAGCTGTATCCTTCAACTTTACTTTCCGCTATATAGATGATGTTCTCTCACTAAATAATTCAAAATTTGGTGACTATGTTGGACGCATCTATCCCATTGAACTTGAGATAAAGGATACAACAGATACAGTAAAGTCTGCCTCATATCTTGACTTACATCTAGAAATTAACAATGAGGGTCGGTTGAAAACAAAACTTTACGATAAAAGAGATGATTTCAGCTTTCCAATTGTGAACTTTCCATTTCTATGTAGCAACATTCCAGCAGCACCTGCGTACGGAGTATATATCTCCCAGTTGATACGCTAGTCCAGGGCTGGTGTTTCCTATCATGATTTTCTTGATAGAGGGTTGCTGCTAACAAGGAAACTATTAAATCAAGGGTTCCAAGTGGTGAAGTTGAGGTCATCTCTTCGTAAGTTTTACGGACGCCATCACGAGATGGTTGACCGTTATGGAATAGGCACTGGCTACGGTTACCTCCAGGGAGTATACTTTGAACATACATGTATATACTACGAATAAAGTGTATTTTCTATCTGATATTATTTCCACGGCGGTCACAGAGTTAATTAAATAGACAGGGTCTGTGAAATGTATCAATGACCGCCGTAGATCGATTAGTAAACTGAGAATTGAAAGTAAAAAGCAAATACACTTTATATTTATAGTAATATTAATGTTCATAATACACAGATATGCGCTAAAATTATTCATGTGATAGAATGCCCGCGAAGTCGCGGGTGTGTTCTAGTATTTCATTGTAATACGTTAATTTGATCAGCAAACAGCAATCTCGTGTTTTTATAGCTGACAGGCTATGCGGTATGGGCTTGCTCATGGTTGAAGGCCGTACGGTGACCTATAGTTGTTAATTTCTGTGTCATTTTGGTCTCTTGTGAAGAGTTGTCTCATTGGAAATTACACCAAAATCTTCTTTTTTTATAATTATTCTGAAATTAACCTTCATTTCAAAATGACTAGAACACACCCGCGAAATCGCGGGCATATACAGCTTGTGAACTGTTGTAGGATGATTTTTTTGTAAAAGATATTATGTATGGAGAATTTCATAAAAGATATCAAAAGCCCTCTCCCTTTTTCCAATGTCCGATATTTGTTTCCTTTCTGTTAAATTGAATTATTTTTGTGTTTCTGGCCTCAGACCACAATTATTCTTCTCCTTTGCTAAAATGCTTCTTTTAGTAAAAGTCAAATCAAATTAAAAATCTGCACCGTTTCAAACATGAAATAAATGTAAATGCTTATATAAAGACCATTATTAGTCAAATAAAATATGCTTCTAGGACAATCCATCAGTGCCTTTTCTTTTGAGAGCCTTAATAACATACCAATGGTAGAATATGAATCATGTAAAAATGACTAAGACCGACTTAGGCTTACTTGAGGGGTGGTCGGAGTGGTCCTGGTCCCGAAATCCCTGGCTTAAAATCATGAAATCCCGAGATGCAGAATTTAAAGAAATTCATATCCCGAAATCCCGAAATCGAAAACTATATTCCCGGATTCCGTAAGGATCAATCCCCATATCCCGAGCTTAAAAACACCCGATCCCGACGCCCCCAAAAAGGTCCTGCCTCCCTATAATCTCTATCAAATCACTATTTTCCCTTTCAACCATAAATTGTTATGCCCCATTTATGGGCGTTATGCTTTCTAGTCTGTGCATCCGTTCGTTCGGTCGTCGTACCGTCCGTCCGTCTGTCCCGCCTCAGGTTAAAGTTTTTGGTCGAGGTAGTTTTAGATGAAGTTGAGTATTTTTTACTTATTAATATATATGCAAGTGGTATGACCCCTTAAATAGTAAACATTTCAAAGAAAACAGTAGACAGAATCAGGGACGTTCTATACTAACATAGAAAGTCCCTGACAGAATACATTAAAGTAGTATAATCGTAGTGTACATGTAGATAAACGCTGAAAATAATTATCCTCTTTAAGGAGGTATAATAATTGTGGTTCTTGCGATCTAAACACCATGATATGAAACGCGAAAAATAATTGTCCTATCTAAGGAGGTATAATAGTTGTGATTCTTGCGATCTAAACACCATGATATGGAGAACGCTCTGAATGGCTTATTTATTTTTCATTTTTGTTATCTATCATACGATTGGTTGTACTTGTGTCACATGTTTTACTTATTTTAATATATATGCCACTGGTATGACCACTTAGATAGTAAACGTTAACATTTCAAAGAAAACAGTAGACAGAATACAGAGAGTATATATACAATGATATAGAAGTAGTATAATCGTAGTTTACATGTAGATAAAGGCGAAAAATAATTGTCCTCTATAAGGAGGTATAATAGTTGTGGTTCTTGCGATCTAAACACCATGATATTGAAAACGCTCTGATTGTCTTATTTATTTTTCATTTTTGTTATCCATCATACGATTGGTTGTATTTGTGCATGTTTCAAACCGGAAGTTTTATCTATGACTTAAATAGTAAACATTTCAAAGAAAACAGTAGACAGAATCAGGGACGTTCTATAATAACATAGAAAGTCCCTGACAGAATACAGAGAGTCTCTATATATTAAAGTAGTATAATCGTAGTTTACATGTAGATAAACGCCGAAAATAATTCTCCTCTTTAAGGAGGTATAATAATTGTGGTTCTTGCGATCTAAACACCATGATATGAAACGCGAAAAATAATTGTCCTCTCTAAGGAGGTATAATAGTTGTGATTCTTGCGATCTAAACACCATGATATGGAGAACGCTCTGAATGGCTTATTTATTTTTCATTTTTGTTATCTATCATACGATTGGTTGTACTTGTGTCACATGTTTTACTTATGTCAATATATATGCCACTGGTATGACCACTTAGATAGTAAACGTTAACATTTCAAAGAAAACAGTAGGCAGAATACAGAGAGTATATATACAATGATATAGAAGTAGTATAATCGTAGTTTACATGTAGATAAAGGCGAAAATAATTGTCCTCTTTAAGGAGGTATAATAGTTGTGGTTCTTGCGAATTAAACACCATGATATTGAAAACGCTCTGATTGTCTTATTTATTTTTCATTTTTGTTATCCATCATACGATTGGTTGTATTTGTGCCAATCGGAACAACTCGGCCTTTCTGGTTGCACGAAGAAATAACCTCGTACGCATTAGGCGGAGGAATCATTGTCCGGAAAATTTTCCGATTCGATTCAAAATTATATTTTTTCGACTGGACTGGTACATTTTTTTTACCACTACTGATTTAACTTGCTCCTGTCCGGAAAATTTTCCGATCCGATTGAATTTTATATTTTTTCGACTGGAATGGTACAAATTTTTTACCATTACTTATTTACTTTGCTCCTTCTTTCGCGCCAAAATATTTGGCAGAGTTAAAGTTCTTGATTACTCTGTGATATGTAACCAAATTACAGCGCCACCTGGAGGATAGAACTTCTTTGTGTCGCGGATCACTACAATTCCGGCCAACAATTTAAGAAGAATTTCTCCGTAGTGCATACGAGGCTATTGTACTGCGTAGCGAGAATGGCCGAGTAGTTACGATTGGTATTTGTGCATGTTTCTCAAACCGGAAGTCTTATCTATGACTAAAATTCTGTCTGATGACGGAATCATATCCGGACTCCTTTTTTGACGTTTTTCTCCCAAAATAACTCAATCTGAATAATCATAAGAATGGATGACAAATGCGACTATACATGTTACCTATAGGACACAGGGGCATGGTGATTGATTTATTGTGGAAGGAAGAGAAGCGACACCCAAAATGAGGTCTTCTCGTTTAATAGTATAGATGTAACATTCATGATGTCATGACCTTCCACATGAATGTATATGTAGGCTATTGGCTTCCACAATAAAGTGCACAGATAAATAAAAGAAAGAACCTGATAGAAATTGTACTTTCATGATCCGAGCAAAAAAAATGTAATAAGAAGTATTGAATGCTTTTTTTAGTAGTTCTATAGAGTTGTAAAAGCGTTGACCGTGCGCACATTTTTATAGAAGGAAGCGTGCTTCATACAAAATATACGCATTTTACAATCCAATGCATTTACAAATAGAAGCATTCAATCGTTAAGTATATTTATGGAAAGAGCATCGTCCATAGATTTCCAATAGTTATACACGTGTATAATAGTTACGCTGAAAGGTGCCCACAGGTCACCTCTGAAAAAGTGCTATTTGCGTAGTAATATTAAGGTTCTAAAAATAGAATTCTGCCGTAAGGTGACCAGAGGTAACCGATGTCAATGTCGGTGTATTAGCAAGGGCAATGTAAAAAATAATCGGTGTTTGGAGATAACAGATAACCAGTCAATGTCTGTATATCCCTTTAAACGATAACCATTTTATCATACGAGAAAGGTATAACCAAATGATGTTTCAAAGTATTGATTACAAAGCGTCAACTAACACATACAGACTATGGTTACCTCTGGCCACCTTACACAGCTATATATTTATTTTCTTTAATTTCATCATATAAACAGCAAATTATTTTAAAACAACCATTTAACTTAACAATAAAGGGGGGACTGGCAACATCTGGGCATCTGACACAGAAACAGACGATATATTGTTATGTCTGGTCTTATATCAAAACATCTTATCAAAATCTGGTTAAGTGATACATATATAAAATAAGATAAACCCTGGTTACTCAATACAGATATATACTTAGGTTACCTGTGGTCACCTTACACAGATATAAACTTGGGTTTCCTTTTGTCACCTTGGGAAGCTACCATTTGATTTTCAGGGCGGTGGGGCCGTGGGGTGGGTTTGGGTGTGCTAGGATGAAACATTTTGTCCTGCATTTGTTTAGTTGCTATCTTCTTTTCTTCTTGTCCTGCCTTTTTTATTTAAACTATAATGGTCCTGCCTTTTTAATAAGTTAAACCTTTTTTACTTAGTTGCTCATCCTGCCTTTTTTTAACTCAAAAATCATGTCCCGACTTTTTTCAAATTTCATCCGAACCTACCGCCACCTAAAAATCTATTGGTCTCTCACTGAAACAGAAATAGACTGGGGGGTTGTCTTTGGTCACCTTACACAGTTTTAGATATAGACTTGTGGTGTATCCGGCCACATTACCCAGATATAGACATTAGTTTCCATGTGGTAACCTTTCATGTATATCGACTTGGTTGACCTCTGGTCACCTAACACATATATAGACTGGTTACATCTGGTCACCTTACACTGATATAGAATGGGGTTGCCTATGGTCACCTTACATAGATCTCGATACAGACACAGATAAATACTAGGTAACGTCTAGTCACCGTTCATATGTACCTTACACATATATAAACTGAGTGACCTCTGGTCATCTTGGTACGCTGACCAGAGGTAACCCAAGACTATATTTGTCTTAGGTGACCACTGGTCACCAAAGACTGATATATGTGTACGGTGAGCAAAGGTCACTCAAAACTTATATCTGTAACCAGAGGTAACCCAAGTCTATATATGTGTAAGATGACCACAGGTCATCTAAGACTGATATATGTGTATGGTGACAAGAGATAACCCAAGTCTATATATGTGTACGGTGACAAGAGGTAACCCAAGACTATATATATTTGTAAGGTGACCAGAGGTAAAGCAAGACTATATATGTGTTTTGTGACCAGAGATAACCCAGGACTATCTATGTGTAAGGTTACAGAGATAACCCAAGTCTATATTACTGTAAGGTGACCAGATGTTACCCATGTCTATATCTGTGTGCAGTAAACAGAGGTAACCCAAGACTATATCTCTGTGAGGTGTTATCATGTGTTTATCTGTGTAAGGTGACCAAACGTAACCCATGTCTTTTATCAGTGTAAGGTGACCAGATGTTACCATGAGTATATCTGTGTACGGTGATTAGAGATAACCCAGGTATATATCTGTATAATTTGACGAGAGTTATCCCCAAACTATAGCTGTGTTAGATGACCAGATTTAACTAAAGTCTATATATGTGTAAGGTGACCACAGATTACCAAAGTATATATATATATAAATAGGTTTGAACACAGAAACAGACGATATATTGTTATGTCTGGTCTTATATCAAAACATCTTATCAAAATCTGGTTAAGTGATACATATATAAAATAAGATAAACCCTGGTTACTCAATACAGATATATACTTAGGTTACCTGTGGTCACCTTACACAGATATAAACTTGGGTTTCCTTTTGTCACCTTGGGAAGCTACCATTTGATTTTCAGGGCGGTGGGGCCGTGGGGTGGGTTTGGGTGTGCTAGGATGAAACATTTTGTCCTGCATTTGTTTAGTTGCTATCTTCTTTTCTTCTTGTCCTGCCTTTTTTATTTAAACTATAATGGTCCTGCCTTTTTAATAAGTTAAACCTTTTTTACTTAGTTGCTCATCCTGCCTTTTTTTAACTCAAAAATCATGTCCCGACTTTTTTCAAATTTCATCCGAACCTACCGCCACCTAAAAATCTATTGGTCTCTCACTGAAACAGAAATAGACTGGGGGGTTGTCTTTGGTCACCTTACACAGTTTTAGATATAGACTTGTGGTGTATCCGGCCACATTACCCAGATATAGACATTAGTTTCCATGTGGTAACCTTTCATGTATATCGACTTGGTTGACCTCTGGTCACCTAACACATATATAGACTGGTTACATCTGGTCACCTTACACTGATATAGAATGGGGTTGCCTATGGTCACCTTACATAGATCTCGATACAGACACAGATAAATACTAGGTAACGTCTAGTCACCGTTCATATGTACCTTACACATATATAAACTGAGTGACCTCTGGTCATCTTGGTACGCTGACCAGAGGTAACCCAAGACTATATTTGTCTTAGGTGACCACTGGTCACCAAAGACTGATATATGTGTACGGTGAGCAAAGGTCACTCAAAACTTATATCTGTAACCAGAGGTAACCCAAGTCTATATATGTGTAAGATGACCACAGGTCATCTAAGACTGATATATGTGTATGGTGACAAGAGATAACCCAAGTCTATATATGTGTACGGTGACAAGAGGTAACCCAAGACTATATATATTTGTAAGGTGACCAGAGGTAAAGCAAGACTATATATGTGTTTTGTGACCAGAGATAACCCAGGACTATCTATGTGTAAGGTTACAGAGATAACCCAAGTCTATATTACTGTAAGGTGACCAGATGTTACCCATGTCTATATCTGTGTGCAGTAAACAGAGGTAACCCAAGACTATATCTCTGTGAGGTGTTATCATGTGTTTATCTGTGTAAGGTGACCAAACGTAACCCATGTCTTTTATCAGTGTAAGGTGACCAGATGTTACCATGAGTATATCTGTGTACGGTGATTAGAGATAACCCAGGTATATATCTGTATAATTTGACGAGAGTTATCCCCAAACTATAGCTGTGTTAGATGACCAGATTTAACTAAAGTCTATATATGTGTAAGGTGACCACAGATTACCAAAGTATATATATATATAAATAGGTTTGAACGTTGTTTTCAATTTAGACTTGTTTATATTTTTTCGTTTGGGCTTGTATTATATTTGCCTTCGGGTTTATATGATCCGTTCATCCTATTTTGACTCTTTCAAAATTCAAGAGTCTATCCTAAATTGAGGTAAGTTTTATGGCCTTCCAAATACCGTTTCGATTCCTAACATCACTGAAGAGACATCAATTGTCGAAATCCGGATATGGTGTACAAATTTTTGCACCTTATGTTTGCGGTATACCATCTTTTCCGCAAGTTTGTTGTTTTCTGTTTGATAATAAATTAATAATAAGATCCATTTTGTAACACCTGGTGATCCGTTTATTTGGAAATCGCCAATGGCAGTCAGCAGAGTTTAAGAACATCAGTTGTTCGACCTGCTAGTCAAATGCGTTTTGTTAAAATATTCTTTCTCACTTTTTTGGTCTTTTGGAAAATGTTGTTTGTGCTGTATTTAGACCCCTCTACCAAGAAATTGTTTTACATGCACACGTATAAAAATTGCGGTTTTTATCCAACGCAATCATAGGTTTGAACGTTGTTTTCAATTTAGACTTGTTTATATATATATATATATATATGTGTATAAGGTGACCAGATGTAACCCAATGCAATTGTAAGCGGATAGCAGATTTCAAAGTTTTCTAATTTTTACATTTTTTTCTTTGCAGTTTGAAACAATGATAACAATGTTTTTTAAAATGTTTTATGCACGAATATTGCAAAAAGATCACTTTTATTCTGTTTACCCTGTATCAACTATATGTAACGTTCGTGAAATAATGTACTTTTTTCGCTTAGATATACATTTTCAACCGTTTCTGTTGGATGACCTAGCGTAACTATTATTCTTATGCATAGTTATAATGGTGAAATGTAATCTCTTTTTGGTGATACTATGGCAACAATCTACATCTATTTAATACAAAATATTGCAAAAAGGGGATGAAAAAGTCTCCAAAGTGTGGTTCAAAGTTGAATTTCAATCCATTATTTAGTGATACCTTTCCTGAAACTATAGACATTTATTTATAGACGTGTAAAAAAAAACTATACCTTTTTCCCCGTTTTTACATAAAATTGAATTGAAAAGATCGAGGGTCAAATTTTTGTTGAAAAATACTACAGTAATTTCCGGACCTATGGGCGGTACGGATGTGAAAATCAAAATAGCATATAAAACATGCTAAAACATTCTAGACATATAAACCTACTGTCAGTTACTGTGAGTACTCTCAGATCTTTACTAATGGCCTTTTTGTTTTTGGGATGTATAAGTGCCCAGCCACTATCACTCTTTTTTTGTTTTTTCTATGTGTATCCATCTGACGAGTTAAGCCTTTGTCAACTGATTTTTATTTGTACTGTTACACCACTGTCCCAGGTTCGGGAGAGGGTTTGGATCCCGCTAACATATTTAACGCCGCCACATTATGTATGTATGTTCCTGTCTTAAGTCAGGAGCCTGTAATTCAGTGGTTGTCGTTGGTTGCTGTGTTACATATATGTTTCTTGTACATTTATTTGTAGGTCGTTAGTTTTCTCGTTTGAATTTTTTACATTTGTCATTCCAGGACCGTTTATAGCTGACTATGATGTATGGGATTTGCTCATTGTTGAAGGCCGTACGGTGACAAATAGTTGTTAATTTCTGTGTCATTTGGTCTCTTGTGAAGAGTTGTCTCATTGGCAATTACACCATATATTCTTTTTTATATTGGAAGGCTATATTATTCTTCAACTATCTAAATTCAATTTTATTGTACAAAATCTTTTATGCTTACACATGGCCAAAATGCGAAACTAATCTTCTAACTGTGTATTGTTACCTTCACTGTTTAGTTAATTTTTGATAATGGCCATTTGACGTGGCTCGGTACTTATACATCCCGTCATATAGTGTTGTTGTGCTTTGGTGAAATTTGTATGCTTGTCTTTTTTGCTGGTGTGCTGTGTCTGTATGTCTTTTCCCGCTTCTTTGATGACATAGTTGTTTGTTTTTATAGTGATTAAGATTATAACACAATAATGACTGCTGTACCCCTATTTTGGACATTTTTTTCTTTTATCTCTGTTTGTTTTGATCACACATCGTTATCAATATAATGTAATTTCATGCGACTGTCATACAAGTGGGAGGTTAAGCAAGCTATAAAACCAGGTTTAGTTCACACCATTTTCTACATAAGAAAATGCCTGTACCAATTCAGGAATATGACAGGTGGTATCCATTCATTTAATGTGTTTTAGCTTATTATTTTGCTATTTGATTAGGGACTTTCCGATTTGAATTTTACTCTTAATTACACCTTATGTAAGAATCCCTGGGTATTGATTGTTTTTTGGACAATTGAAAAGTCTATGGTTTTGCAGGGGAAAACCCAAAAATTATTTTGAGCAAAAACAAAATAGGAGGTGCTCAATAGCATTACATCATGAAGAATCTGAGAAAGTTTTATCAAATAATATTAAGTGGTTCAGGAGAAGTTGCGGATACAACATTGGTACCCTCATTTTTAGGCAATGGCAAAGTCCATGTTTTTTAAATAGAAATCCCAAAAATTATATTGAACTAAAACGAAATAAGAAAAAGAGTGGCAAAAGATACCAAAGGGACGTTGAATCTCATAATTAATTAAAAAAAAAAAAAAAACTGACAAAGCCATGGTTAAAAAAGAAGCAGACACAGACAAACAGACAAACAACACTTAACACAACATAGAAAAAAAAAGATTAAGACACACGAACCCCACCAAAAACTGGGGGTGATCTCAGGTGCTCCGGAAGGATAAGCAGATCCAATAAGAGGTGCACAATGGTTCAAGTCTACGAAGTCTCATTCATGTTTTTTTTAACCATTTCATTGTCTTCTCTTCTCTTGGTATACAGTTTCAGCGTCATTTGATATTGAAGATTACGTCAACATTAATATATTACCTTTACAATAGCTTCACTGAGGAGTTACATTTCAGCGGAGGAAATGTATTTATATGTATCTTTGTGAATCTTTGGGATCACGACAGATCAACCAATCAGCTGAATTTCAAGTATTGGAATTGTGTATTTTTAACGCTGTTTTTGCATACTTAATAGGATAAAAATGTAATGCTGTTAGTATATATAAAACAGGCAATAACTCTCGTTACTCCTGGGAAAATTGCCGGGATTTTGCAACCTAAATGGGTAATTTAAAATTAATATTTTTGTTTCGTCGAACTTTTACCTTACGTTCATGGTTCATATGCCAATGTTGGATTTCTTTGAATTGGTCTGTTTTTCAGATACTTTAGGATAGTCAAACTATGTATGGCGTATTTAATAATTGTAGGGTGTACCAATCTGTCCGGCATGTGTCATTTTACCTTGACATCATTTCATGGTTCATTTTTTTCTATGAGGTTTGTTTCTGAGAAAATTTTAGCAATATGCTAACGGAATTCGATGTTAGGAATGATTGTAAAGCCTACATGTCTGTGTGAAAGGGTTTAGTTCGACTTTAATGCATTACATTTATCACTTACATGTTAATTTAAAGTAATGCTTGAAGAAAAAAATCTTTTTTGTATTATCAACATAAATTAAAATGAGAATATTAGAACAGGCGAGAAATATAAGTGTGTCCACTCTTGTTGCTTTTCGGTCAATTCCTGCAAATTGATATATATATATATATATATATATATATATATATATAGCTATTAAAACCAGGTTAGCGATTCAGGCTCCTATGAGTAAAGTTAGATTACCGGAAATCGTTAAAGTGTGACCTTATCTTGGCCTCAATTTCACAGCCCAATAACAGAGATTCATCGAATGAGCGATTTAGACACCTAGTATATTGTTTAATTATATAACAATTTGTACATTATGGAATGTATTAGGCTGTCGTCATCACGGTCTGTGGCATAACGATAACTGTTTTGTTATATATTTATATGTCTTTGTTAAATTGATTGCTGTTTTACTTACAGCGGCAAATAACAAATAATTTTCATAACGATAATATAAGTTTACTTAATTCTTCACTATTGAAAACAGAAATGTGGGTTGGTTAACAATTTTCCAAAATAAACTGATTTCTGATAGAATAATAAAAGTCGATACCCATGAATTCATATATATCTCGAACATTTTCACACGTTGATGAGAAATAAACTAAAATCAATAATCAAAAACCTAGCAAAACACAGCTTTCATAAACACTTTTTTTTCAAAATAGTAAAGGTTTATGATTCGTATCTCAAGGGAGAACAGAAGTAAGCATACAAAATAGTGTTTTTGCTTCCTGTGGTGTGTCCACGACGTTGAAATCATCCAGATTCACATTTGTAATTTGCTGGATGAATTGACAGAACTCTTCTGAACAGCCTCTGGGCAGCATTGGTTTGGTGTAGAGCCTAGTAATGTCATCAAAGATACTTTCGTCACATGGTATGTCATAGGAATAGTCGACAGCGTCATAAAGTAGTGGCTGGTTGTACATAACATCCGGGACGCCATAGTTTTGATCAACTTGACGTTGTGACCGAATTCTATGACTATTCCACATATTTTTGAAAATATCTAAATGTTGTTGTATAACTGGCAGGAAACAAAAACGTACACACTCTAGATGAACTGGATTTGTGTTATTGAGCTCTCCGTTATCTATCATGTCTTTAAACATATTTCTCCAGAATGTGGTGAAGTAAGGACACAGAAAACTCCACAGCATCTCAATCCTTTGATTCCCAGTTGATCGCCCCTCAGAAAAACTTCTGTACCCTGACATGTTATCATTGTGAACTGCACGTAACGCTATTTGTATCGACCTTATAATAACGTTCTCCGTACCAGCATCTGACCGAACCAATCGTGGAACACGCTTGGATTGTCTAAGGAATTCTACAAAATTAAGCGCACATTACGTGGGTTTTTATTCGTATGACTTGCAGTTAGCCAAATAATTTTTCGAGATAAGCCATCGATTGCTCCATGCACTGATATTCCAAAGGGTTTGAGTTTATCATATCCATCTATGTGAATACAAAAATTTGGTCCTAGATTACAATATCTTCTTCGCACAAGTCGACGTCGAGATCTTGCAACTACACCATCATAATGTATAGCTTTCAGTGCAATTCTCACCGTTTCCTGAGTAGCATTGATGCCACAGCAAGAATTAAGTATTTTCCACATTGCTCTATATCCAATATTAGAGTATCCTTGTTTGTGCAGTTGAATTATCTTTTGAACGATATTAATCAATGGACTCTCTGCACCATATCTTCTCAGTCGAAGTCTTTTCATCATTCTGTAGACTGTCTTAACACTAACAAATTTATTATGAACGAAAAGTAAAAATCCAGCTATTTCTTTAGCCGTATATGAAGAAGTAAAATAATAAGCAACTAACTCATCCGTTGAAGCAGTGTCACCTGGGTAACGCAAAGGATTTACAGTGTCAGCCATTTTATAATATGTTCTGAAAAAAAAAGTAAACGGTTATATACTTCAAAAGCAAAATCGTAACTAAAACATGCTTATAATGAGGCAAGCATGTTGGAGGTCACAGATTGAGAATAAAGCCAGTTTTAAGTTCAACTTTTCATTCTATTTAAATTAGGGGTTCATATTGTATTGTACATTTCATGATGACTTTTTGTTGACGCAACTGCACGTACTTAAATACTTTCGTTATGACCTTGTTAATTTATCAGTTCCTTCTACATTACTATTTTCTGAATATGTTGCAGATCTCGCAAATTCACAACTTTTTTTGCAGAAAACAAAATATGAGCCAACGAACATGGAAGTTACCTTTTTGGTTTATTTACAAATTCAGCAAACATATCTACATACATCTTACAAACATATAGAAAAAATCCCTGAAGTTTAATACTACCAGTAAATGCAGTTGTAACTAGTAAAGGAGAAACAATATCTTGAAAATCTGAATTTTAGATTATCATTCCCAATCCTACTCTGAGCAGCACTTTCATAATTTATTTCACGCTTTCAAAAATTGCCGTGAATTCTTTCAAACAATGCATTTTTGTTAATAAAATTAAAAAATAAGAGATTTCCTCTCTCCAAATTTGATGCAACACATTTAAGATATATGCACTATACACATATATATCTTTATCGTAGTGACCACAGATAAATACCCATATAAAAATATTTTCAAATAATTTGAACTTCGACAATTAAAAAACAATATAAATGCAAAAAATGATATTTGATTCATATCATATGATTTTAGTATTTTGGTAAACATAAAAATATTGTTTGAACCATTCAAGTATCTGTATTTGCAGTTTTAGGACAAAACGACCAGCACTAAATGCTAGGATTTGAAGTAAGAACATAGGGTTGATACGTTTTAAAAGATAAACTTGTATCAACTGGTGCAAGAAGATATGTGTCTAAAAACGTCATAAAAAACATATTTTTCTACTTGAACCGAGTAGTGGCGTAGTTTTACTTATTTGTTGTCAAAATATGTCTATACACTGTACATATATAAACTTAAAGTTCATACCCTATATATGCGACAATATGTAACTTAAAATACAGTCAGCTTCAATTGTCTTTCAATTGAAAGCTGTTGATTTACACACTGAACAGCTTGATCTATGTCAAACTGTGAAAAGAATGAAACATGTAAAAATCTAAGTTGCTCACATGATGATACAATCAAACAAATATCAGTAAACATAAAATAAATTTGGCATGCATCAAAAATGACAAGAAATTTGAAATTTCGAGACAAATCTGCAATGGTTGCAGCAGTAACCTTAGTGAATGAAATATAAAGGTGTCTCAGTTGTGAAGCATGTGACAATATTACTACTTGGTTATCATTTATTGATGTCCCACTTATATCAAGGGTGGTTAAATTTCGCAAGGACATTACAAATGCAAGATTGTTTAGCGGTGTTTCTGCTACATACAATTCTTGAATAGTAGGAGTAAGCTTTAGCATCAATTTGGTAAATCTGTGTGACCCAAAAGTAATATTTTGGTTACTTAGATTGAGACATACAAGCTGATTATTTTTCACGATCATTTCCATCATTGCAATGTCTATAGTATAGGAATCGTCAAATTCTACAATAGTCCACAAGCTTTGCATTTTTCGCACAACATCCTTTAGACCTCTGCATATTTTACAGACTGTATAAAGTAACTCCGACACAGGAATATAACTAAGTACCATTATCACTAATTCTTCAGGAAGGTCTAAAAGACTAGCTGAAAATATTAAACAAGTGAATTATTGCAAACACCTATATTTTATAAATGTCATACTTATTTTTTCAAGAATCTAATATACTTTTATTCTATATGTACGAGTGCTCAGGTGAAGACCGAAGAGCGTTGTTTTGTTATATTTGCCATTTTATAAATTAAAACAAAATTAAAATGTATCAATAGCTTCAAAAGTTATAGATATATTTTGACATTTTAACTGAGTTTACAAATGGAAAATATAACATAATAAAACCTCCAATGATGTTGACTTGAGTCTTTTTGTCGCTGTTTTTAAAAGAAGTAGAAGCTAGATATCTGCACTGAAATATATATCAAGCCACTCAGTGACTCACATAAAGTTTCAAGACACTTTATGTTAAAAAACTCCAATGATTGGAGACCATGGTTCAAAGGTAAATTACTCAGAAATGAGTATGCAACATTCACCAATTTTAGATATTGATAAATTAATTATGTATATTTTTCATGTTAATTAATTTTACTAATATTCCACGTTTGATATGGAAACAAGGTATGGGATACCCATAATTGCCACGTTTATTGCAAGCCGTTCACGTCAAAACTCAGTATGTTTAAACCATTTTTCGAAAAATTTACACACTGAGAATTAGAAAGAAAAACACTGAGATGAAATAAACTGAAAAACACATCCTGAGAATTGAAAATTACACAATGAGATTTGTGCGCACTTTTTCTGCGCACAGATCTAATTTGCATATCTAATCTGTATCTATTACAATCTTAAACAACTAGGAGACAGAACTCGCTTTTAATTTGTAGCCTGAGTTCATGGCTCAAATTGTTATTTCGATTAAGTTTATGTCATCAGCAGTCCAAGGTCTGTTTAAGTTACGATTAGTAAAGATGTGAAGAATTTCCCTAAATCTCCTGTATCTTTAATTGACATTATTAGGAAACTCGAGAGTTCTAATGCATCTGTATGTATTTAAAACTTTAAAAACAGGTTTAATCCACAATTTTTTACATTATAAAATGCCTGTACCAAGTCAGGAATATGACAGTTGCTCTCCATTCGTTTGATGTGTTTGAGCCATCCCCTTGTTTTTGCCATGTGATAATAAGGACTTTCTCTTTAGAATTGTCCTTGGAATTCGGATTTTTTGTTATTTTACTTTTTACAACTTGCACACAACATGTACATAAATCTCATTGTGTAATTTTTGAAGTCTCAGTGTGTAATTTTCAAAGCTCACTGTGTGTTATTTATATTTTTGTAATCTCAGTGCGTCTTTTTGATATCTCAATGTGTATGTTTTTATTCTTAGTGTGTGTTTTCAGGTTTTTTAATCTGTGGTTTTTTTTAATTCTCAGTGTGTTAATTTTTCGAAAAATGTTTTAAACATAGTTTTGACGAGAACTGCTTGCCATATACGATGATATAACGTTACCACATCTCTGTTCATACACATATTATACTTACAGTAATTGCAAGGGATCTCTAAGCTGACCTGTAAAATACAAGAACAGATCAAAAGATTTAATCACATTATAAAGTGCCATAGTTTGTCAGCTTGGCGTGTGACATCAAATTTCCCTCATTTTTTAAACTAGCTTATAATACAGACATTACAGCAATCGGACTTGAGTATGTACAGGTTCAAACAAAATCTTTTGTTAGCAACCTTGCTAGCTGAAGCGTAAAGTCGTTATTAGCTTATAAGGTTTACCTTTATTACCCTTATTTTGAAGTAGTTTAGTCCAAAAGACGATAAATTGATTAGTCCACTCTCAAATTAGGGTAGTAAAGGTAAACCTAAGAACGATGTTACGCTTCAGCTAGCAAGAAAGGTAATCAAAGTTTTTGATTGAACGTACATAGTCAAATCCGATGGCTGTAATGTTCAACATGATTAGACAGTCATTTATTTATTCCTGGTATGGCGGACTAAAACAGCTTATTTTTAATACGAAGTTAACAATACGTCATGTCAGTATTTATTGTAAAAAAAATATGGAAAATAAGGATAGATCATAGAGGGAAATTTTTGTTTACTAAATTTGAGAATGGAAATTGGGAATGTGCTAAAGAGACAACAACCTGACTAAAGAACAGAAAACAGTTGACAAAATTTGTCGTCTTTGTACTGTTTATTGCACACACAAAAACATTGCGGTAGGGGCTTTGCCCATTGTTAAAGGCCGTACGGTGACCTATAATAGTTGTTAATTTCTGTGTCATTTGGTCTCTTGTGAAGAGTTGTCTCATTGGCAATTACACCACATCTTCTTTTTTTATATTAACCGAACAATTATAATTAATCTGCCCCGTCATTTTTTCAGTACTGCACGAGATTTTTTTTCTCGCTGAACACTTCGAAGTAACAAGAGTCACAAGAACAGTCATTGGAACTTTATATAGGGGGAGGGGGTCTATATAGTTCAAATGAACTCGTAGTGACTCAGTATTAAAACATCAAAGGATCTTATTTTGCCGCAACTGTGAATTAAAAAAATCAGAACTCGACTGGCTCTCTCCAACGTAAATTTCGTGACACCCTATGTTAATTTATAGTTAAACCTGATTATTTTATGAGGCGACCATTTTACTTTCACAGCTGGAGAAAAAGGGTTGTGCTTTTTTTTTGCATCAAAAACAAAATTCCCCTAACGTGTGTATACTACGGCAGACACGTGGAAAAGCCTTTTTATAGAAGTTTTTTTACAACAATAACTTAATGATTGATTGATTGATTGTTGTTTGTTTAACGCCACATGAGCACAACAAGGCTATATCGCGGCGAGATATCATTTAATAAATTGTTTCTTATCTTACCTCCATTTGCTTGAAATAAAATGCTCAAATGTGATGGCGACCTGATCCTTCCAAAGTCAAAATGAAAATGAACAGGTTAAAATCGTGCCACATTTATCTCGATTTAGCTGTAAACTTTCCCGTTGCTCGCCTTAATTTAAAACAATGTGTTGCTTTATAAAACAATATATCGAAGAAAAAAAGGCAATTTATTATTATTGCATGATATTTTTATTGACTTATAAATTAATCGTAAAATTGTTTCTCGTTTTGATAATTTGTCGCGTTATTTAAAACGATTTATTTTTATGGCGATAAAAAACAAATCGGCTAAATGCCTTGTTAGGCATTTTGTCGAAAAAAATAAATCGCAGTAATAAGAAAAAAAGGCAATTTATTATTATTGCATGATATTTTTATTGACTTATAAATTAATCGTAATTTTTTTTCTCGTTTTGATAATATGTCGCGTTATTTAAAACGATTTATTTTTAAGGCGATAAAAAACAAATCGGCTTAATGCCTTGTTAGGCATTTTGTCGAAAAAAATAAATCGCAGTAATGAGAAATAAAGCAGTTTCCCGCTAAAAGTTATATCGCCTTCATGGATTATAAGTATTAAAACGAGGGTAATATACGCTTCCGTAGATATAACATGTTTTTCTGTTTATATCATTTAAATAACACGAAAAATTAATACAATTATGTTATATACAAAATCTTGCTCAATTAATATGAGTGGCCGTTCGTGTTATTTGCGCGATATTCTATCGCGTTATTAAAAATAAAGCTATCTCGTTATTAAAAATAACGCGTTAATTTAAGTTAACTATCGCGTTACTTTACAACAATAACGCGCTATTTCTCCATTTTATCGCGTTAGTTTCCAAAACTAACGCGTTATTATACAAAACTATCGCGATACTTAATTTTTGCTATTAATTTTAAAAATTATCAAACTAACGCGTAAGTTTTCATAGTTAATGCGATATTTACGGAAGCGTATATGTGCCGTGTCCTTGTGAGTTATTTTCTCCTTTTTCACGAGTATAAAATAACGAGTTGCAGAGTTACTTCTTAACAACCCGACTTTTAAAATCACCACTGAATTACAGGCTCCTTACTTAAATGTTCATAACATACTCAATGTATTATGTTCATATTGAAATTGATAGAAAACCAAAAATTGGGAATTTTGGAAATAAAGGAGGAGGGATACAAAAAAAACATTTTCCTGTCCCCAATAACCTATGACTTATGATACTTTTGCTGAAATTCCCCACTACATGTATTATGTTCATATTGAAATTGATAGAAAACCAAAATTGGGAATTTTGGAAATAAAGGAGGAGGGATAAAAAAAAAACCCACATTTTCCTGTCCCCAATAACCTTTGACTTATGATACTTTTGCTGAAATTCTCCAGTCATTCAATATTTTACATAATTCTTCCAACAACACTTTACATACTATAAACTACGCTCTGACGCGATTTCGCGGGTGTGTTCTAGTGAACATTTAAGTAAGGAGCCTGTAATTCAGTTGTTGTCGTTTGTTTATGTGTTACATATTTGTTTTTCGTTCATTTTTTGTACATAAATAAGGCCGCTAGTTTTCTCGTTTGAATTGTTTTACATCGTCATGTCGGGGCCTTTTAAAGCTGAGTATGCGGTATGGGCTTTGCTCGTTGTTGAAGGCCATACGGTGACCTATAGTTGTTTTAATGTCTGTGTCATTGTTGGTCTCTTGTGGAGAGTTGTCTCAACATGGCAATGATACCATATCTTCTTTTTTTTTGTAATCAATGAATTTTGTAAAAGATTTAATGATTTGAGAATTTCAGAAAAGGTATCAAAAGTTCACATGAATTATTTTAGCGCTTATCTGTATATTAATGAACATTCATTACTATATAAATAAAGTGTATTTACTTTCAATTCTAAGTTTAATAATCGATCCATGGTGGTCATTGATATAGTATACAGACACTCTAATAAACTATATGACTGCCGTGGATAGTAAACTTGAAAATGATAGCTCTATAGAATTAAAATACACTTTATTCGTATATATATATATATGTTCAAAGAAAGACGCAAACCGGAAGTCTAATCTGACTTAAAATTTAGTCCAATGACGGGACAATATTAATTTATTGTGGAAAGAAGAGAAGCGACACACAAAATGAGGTCTTCTCGTTTAATAGTATAGATAAGGCAAAAAGATCAAAATTGGTAAAAAATTGTCATTTAAAGACAATCACTCCTATAAGAAGCCGATTAACCAACTGAATCATTTGCTGTTCTTGTTATGCTAATTAGTTTTTAAAAGTAATAATGTTGTTCGAATTTACTGTCTTCCAAATGTACTTTTTAGATGATAACGTCAAAATATAATAAAACATCATATTTAAGGGTCATAACTTATATATAAATTCTCAATTGACGAGTTCAATCATCATCTTGTATGGGGGTCTTATAAATATCTCGTCCTTTAATTTTAGTATTCTTCAATTTCTTTTTCTTTCCTTTTTTCTTTGGGTATTCTGAAAATTCTAATGCATTATTTTACTATTAAATTTGTCTGCAACTGTATATTACTCTGTGCAGCTTTCATTTCTGTAATCAGTATTGTAGTACCTAATTCTTTATTATCCACAGATATTTTCTATACTTTCCATCCCCATACTCTATTCTTTATTTTTCTTCTATTAAAGTTTTCGTATTTGGTTTTGTTTTGGTATGAAAACATAAGCAATTTTTTTGTTTAGCTTTCCTTTCAATTCACCACTCGGCACCAAATAATTGCAAGTTCACACTCAATCTTGTTTTTTTCGAACGTCACTAGTTCACTAGTGAGCCTTTTTAACGTAACGCGCATCTGGTGTCGCAGGCACTTGTCTCTAATTTTTTTCCTATACACTTTAATATAACACGGTATATATTAAGGTATATAGGAATTTTTTTTTCAGAGACAAGTGCCTGTGTCTGGTGTACACATTTTTAATCCTGGACTCGAGATATCAGAGGCGGATTTAGGGGGGCAGGGGGCCCGGGCCCCCCTTTTGAAAAAAATTTGGTTGCTTATATAGGGAATCACTGAAGCGTGACTATAGCGGCCCCCTCTTAGGCAGTCAGTGGGCTCCCACTTATGAAAATTTTTAGATCCGCCAGTGGATATGATATGATATGATGGGTCTGAGACTACCAGTTGTATATTGATATATATATTAAACTCAAGTTATTATTAGTCTCAGGATGGGTTTATTTCTAGATACCTTGTAATGGTCCGCAAGCTCAATCAGAAATTAAAGGTCTTATATTTTTCAATTTTTACCTTGCATACGTTACAAAAATTAATTATCCACGTATCTTATTATTATCCAATATATTGGTCCCAACATTATAAATAATTTCCCGCGTAAAAGTTAATTCGACATGAGTATTGTCCCTTGCTTCAAGCATACACACTTCCTGTTGGTTCACATGGCGACAGATACACAGTAGAAAAGAACGGAAGGAATCTCAAACAATTAAAGGGAATAACAACGATAAATGGACGACTAAAGACATCAAACGAACATTATAATAATCTGTTTACAAAGTTAAAACTGTTAAACGATCTGTTTTATTGCCATAATCTAACGCAAATATGAGTTTTAAGGAGATTAAATATGAGCCTCGTCAAGATTGGCAACAAACCTCGACTGGCGTCGGACATCATCACAGACCTGGCTATTATTTCCCTGATTCAGAATTCCAGGTATACTGTCACCATAAATTAACTTAAGGGTTATGTTAAGTATTGTAAATTCGGCACTGACAGGGAATAGAGATTGATTGGTTGTTGTTTGGCCCTCATTTACTTTCGAGTTTAGGGGATAGGTTTAGGCTAGATTATATTTAGTAAATCTCTACATGTATATAAGGTTGGTTCCCTTAGAATATCTGTGATTGACGTGTAGAGATTTTAAATAGGCTTTTTTACACAATGTCAACGTAGAAGAGTGCCATTGTTACATGTATGTCTTATGAGCGGTGTTCCTGAGAGTGTTCTTGAATGTCTCTACTACAGAATCAGCATGCACATCCTTATTTGATAGTTGGTTCCAACTGATGATTTTTTCCACACAGAATGAGTGGTTATATTGTGGCTTATTCATGTTATTAATAAAATATGAAACAATATTATTACTCTATCGATCAGTGCGTCTACATACATTTGTATTTGTCTTTCAGGGCACTTTCCTAAGCAGAATATGGGATTACTTAAAATTAAATAAGATAATAATTTGTCAATTTTAATCTGAGTATTGCTGATAATTGATACATTGTTGCATGATCATCAGATAAATGTACAATGTTAGTTAGTTAGTTATCACATTCCACTTTTTAAAAACATGTTCTGTTTGTATAAATACATAATGTATAAGACTTCAAATATAAACTTTTTTATATTTTAAAGTAATAGATTTTTTATTTTATTTCAGACATTAATAAGAGAACCACTTCCTCCTCCACTTGCCAAGCAGGATGAAGTCACTAGAGATCAACACTTTGAGACCACCACTGGGAAAGCTCACGATAACAAATATCCATATGGACCATTTCATAATACTGTCCATACTAAAGCTCCAGGTCACTGGAAAGTCAACTATATCAAAGATTTAGCAGAAAAGGTACTTATTTGGGTTAGAATTAATATTAATAAGAAGCCTGGCTTACCGAAACAATTACACTTTATAAACATTTATATACTATCTTTATTTAAAAAAAACGATGTTAGGTGAAGTTCAGTCTTGACTTTTAGAAGACGCCTAAGCTATGTTAAGAAACAAATATTGGTAGATTTATTTTATATGAAAAAACTACTTAAATGTGTTTAAGATCATTTAAATATATTTTTTTGGTATTGACAAGATGTGAGAACTGAGAGGTATACATTGTACATTAATGAGACAACAAGTTAGCATACAAATAACACAAAAAAGGCATAAAATAAGATCTAAAATTCAACATACATTTTTGTAACAAAAATTACATGCATTCACTTTCTGTTGCTTATTGAACTCAATCACTTTGTCATTTTAGTTGGATAAAGGAGGTTGGAGGAAGCCTCTGTCTGCTGGCAATCAGATGTCAGAGACTAAAGAGGAGTACAGAAACAAAGCAGGAGTAAGACAAAAATACCATTTTGATGATGCAGCTGGTCTGAACATCCCACAGACATACAATCAGTGGGATCATCATGTGGAAGGACCTTCAAAGGTAACTTCTGACTTAAAATAGTATCATTTTTATGCCCCACCTACGATAGTAGAGGGGCATTATGTTTCTGGTCTGTGCGTCTGTTCGTTCGTCCGTCTGTCCCGCTTCAGGTTAAAGTTTTTGGTCAAGGTACAAAATGTAGTTTTTGATGAAGTTGAAGTCCAATCGACTTCAAACTTAGTATACATGTTCACTATGATATGATCTTTCTAATTTTAATGCCAAATTAGAGGGTTTACCCCAATTTCACGGTCCACTGAACATAGAAAATGATAGTGCGAGTGGGGCATTCGTGTACTGGGGACACATTCTTGTTATTTTCATTTATGAAAAAAGTATGCATATAAGAGGAAAAATTGTCACAATATGAATTTGAAATAGTAAAACTACATGTAGCTGTTAAGTTGCATAATGCATTTTCATAAATGTTATCACGAAAGTGGTGAATATTTTCATTTAAAAGGGTACAAAGGACTAAAAATAAGGATTATGATGATAATGGATGGAAGTTCAATGATATGTCCAGTGACAATTAGTTTTATGCATATTCAGGAATACACAACACACTAATAGACCACTTTCGAGTTCATCTGTCATTGGAAAAAACTCATCAATTATGCACGCCTTTATGACGTCATTTACCAGATAGAAGGGATCACCTGTATCCCTGCACTATTATGTTCATCAAGCGTCTAAGTGATCATCATTGTGCAGGATGATCTAGAAATAATGTTTGTTTTGTAAGTACTTAATCACAATTTCCTAATGACAGCAGTGCTGATTGACAATTATGAGAATTAAATTTGCCGAATAATTCATGCAATATAGCATTACAATTTTTCCTCCACTTACTCAACATTAGAACGGAAGTGTCGATGGTCCTAATGGCACGAATGAGGTTAGCTAAAACCAGAGTTTGACGGAAATGTATCGAATTCGAAACTTGTCTATTTTAACATGTACAATCTTTGAGGTAACATCGATTTGTGCATTAATCTAAATTCAGGATAAATGACTGACATATATACACACATATTGTGATGATGATATATTTATACCATTATCCAGTTTTAATATAATAAGATGATACTATTAATACCGTAGTTTTAAATTTAGGAAAAAAATGATCCAATTTAAATTATATTTCTTTTAAAATTAAAATATTTGTTCCTTTTCCAATTAGTATGGTCAAGGATCCACACAGAATCCAAAACTCCAGGCAAAACCATTCTATGTGAGAGACCAGGGTGTGCTTACACTAATGGACCCTTACCTCACAACAACACAAAAGGACCACAGATCATTTAAACCAGATGAATTGAAAAAATACCCGAAGAAAGATGTAGCCACTTACTGGGATTGTGAGGACTATCCTAAAGCATGGGGACATGGAAATAAAAACAAGTAAGATATATGATAGTAGCTTAAAGTTGCAGTGACATAATGGATTTCTTAAACAATGCTTTATGAGGTCTATTTTTATGCTTTCATAAATATTTACCAGGAACTGAGCCTTTTATTGTTACCAATGACTGTCATTCTGTCCTTCCTTTAAAAGTAAATTTACATTTTTGGATTATCTATCTTTCAATGAATTCAAGGGCCCTTTAAATATGTCAGGTGAAGGAGATACATGTATATCAAGTTGTCCTGGTCTGCATAATGCATTTGGAGATAATAGATTAGTGGGATGTCAGATGGGAGACAACTCTTAAATTCCTCATAGAAATATTCTTGACAGAAAAATAAGAATTGTTCTAATTTGTCTCAAAATTGCCTTTTTTGTATTCTCACATGTCTCATGTATTTCTTCAATCATTACTATAATTTATAATGTTATGTTTTATTTATTAATTTACATCATCTTTCAGTCCAGTACCAAAGGATAATGTACGTAGAGAACAGTTACCCATGATTGATCCCACATGGTTTAAATCAAGGACAAAAATACCTCGCCAGCCTAAATCTTTACTGCCAGTGCCACATGGAGGCCTCAAGTCACTGTACACAGAATCGTTTATCCAACCAACAGATGTTAAAGCTAAAGAAAACTTCTATTGTCCTGTAGATACTCCATGGGTCCTTCCACGTAAGTTTAACTGCATAATTGAAATTAATTTTATGTTTTTTATCATTCTCAATAAAAACTGGCCACCATGAAATAGCCAAGCACTGAGTGAAAGAAGAAAAATCAATAAAACAAAAACCATCTATCAATCAGTTTAACTGATGTAATATTTGCAGGATATGAAGCAGTGAACCCATACAATAGGATTATAATGCTTTGTTGATAGTATAAAGATTTCATAATTTTGAACAAATAATTGATTCAGTGTCAAATTTGCATTAAATGTCTTTATGGTTTTGAAAAGTTAAAAAAGTTGTTATGGAGTACATATGTATGTACCTGGTATCTATGAATTCCTGTATTATAAACACAAATTTAGCAGCATCATGTTACATAGCTGCAGAACCGTAGCTCTTAGGTCCTTATGTTATTTTTTGACTATTTGCGGATCTATGGTCCGCAAAATAAAAATAAAATAAAAAAGGACCATAAGAGTTACAGTTTCGCAGCTACATGTTACATAACATTCAACTAATTTAGTAATATAGATTTGTAATTGATTTTGAAAATAAATAAATAATGTGAAGGTAAATTAGAGTACTCTACTTATCATGTTCTGGTTGATGTCATAATAATAATTATTTATATATATATTTGTTAAATAGTGAGAACCTCAACAGTAATATGCATAATGTTCTAATCAAATGTTTATCTGGTTTCCAGTATATTTTTTTAATATTATCTTTAATCTATTTATAGCACCAGGAACTAAATCTGTGATGACAGCACCAAAAATGTACAACACAGAATACCAAAATGTTGGCAGTGGAAATCCAATTACTGTGTAAAGAAACCACTTGATAATAAACACTATATTGGAGATTTGATTTGTTTGAGAAAGTAAAATCATGATAAATTTCAATCATGGATTATTAAGATGGCCTGATTAATTCATATTAAGTGCAATCAATGTGTATATCAGGCTATATTTAAAACAATAAGACAATATTTGCCATAGCATGATTGGACATTGAACAGTTGATAAATAAATTCATAAGAATCAATCATAAAATAACAATTGAAAGAAAGTTTAAACAAGAATCTTTTATCAGTATTTTTATTAAGTTTTCTATGTATTTGTCAGGCTATGGCAACCAAATTAAAATTTATAATGGCATGTATAATCATGTATATGAATCAGAAAAACAATCTAAGGTTTAATCATGTTAACAACTCTAAATTTAGTTTACTATTCAGCAAGACTATCTTGAACACTTTTTACTTTGTTTGTATTTTTTTCGAGCAAGCATCCTGTGATATAAATGCTTTTTATGAATTTTATATATATATATATTGTTGTCTTTTAATTTCATTGTTTTCTATCATCTTACATCATATTTTAGACAATTTTAATTCTTTCTATATTGCATTTTAGAGCAACATATTGCTTTATTAGCTGATGTGTTGTTAAGTTTTAGATAAATCTATAGTCGGACAGATTATTTAGCTGTCTGTGTCACTTCATGTTTTATGCCTTTGTATCATCGATAAACTGTTTTCAACTTGAGACAAATTGAAATATTTGTGAAGAAATAAAAAGAAATAAAGTATTATTGATTTTGTTGTTAATTTGTATGACAAGATGTAAATTGTTCAGAGATATTTGGTTCCCTTGAAGTCTTAGATGTGGTTATTTACTATAGTTAAAGAAAGCGAGGTAGACTCTTGTTGTGTAGATTTTATTTGTCCACTTTAGACCTTTGCTTGAAAGTAGCCTGTCATTGTTTCAATTGTTTTATAATGCCCTGCACCTGATTTATTCAATACATAAAGATAGTATTATTGAAACCTAACAAAAAATTCATCTTAAGACATGCTAAAAGGCTATCTTGAACTTACAATACACAAGTATATAACAATATAGCAAACTTTTAATGTTACCCTCTGATGAAATTAAACATGTTATGACATAGGAACCAAAAATCAAACATTTAAAAGACAATTACAGAACATTCAGTTTATACAAATTAAACACATAATAAAAAGAGTGATAGAACAGATTGCTACCCTGATAAAACGTCTTCAGTTGAGGTCAACCCAAAAACCTGACAGTTAGTCCAATTGCTGAGGTTTGACGAATTAGATTTTTTTTGGAAATCAAAACAACTCACTTTTATCAGTTTTAACCAGATGCTCTGCAGGGCACAGCTTTATACGACCGCATAGGTTGAACCCTGAACGGTTGGGGCAAGTATGGACACAACATTCAAGCTGGATTCAGCTCTAAATTTGGATTGTGATTAAAAAGTTGACACAGCATAGGTTTTGGACACAGAATGAATGTGGTCTAATGAACTTAAAATATTTTTTTTGTCTTTGAGCAATCACTATGCTGTTGAATATTAATCCTCTCAAAAAAATATTTGAAGAAATTTTCTTTTTATTTATGAAATCTGAAATGAGAAAAATTAACCCCCCCCCCCCCCCCTACCATTTTTTTTTCACATCCCCCTTTCCCTTTTTTCAAAACTGATCTCAATTCAAATTTCTAATGGAGTTTGCAACAATAACTACTCATTTAAATACATCATAAAATATTAATATGTAACAAAAAGTGCTTGTTATCACTGAATGGTAAAGAGTGTTTTAATTTATCAGTTGGTAGTAAAAGTGAATATACATTGTGTATTGTATAAAACAATGATTTAAGTTGATTCAACTACTATTCTGGACAAAGAAAGATAACTCCAATCAATTGAAAATTTCTTGCTATTGCACAATATTGTGCAATTAGATATTTCTTGCTATTGCGCAATACTGTGCAATTGAAAATATTTGCTATTGCACAATACTGTGCAATTGAAGATTTCTTGCTATTGCACAAAACTGTGCAATTGAACATTTTTTGCTATTGCACAATACTGTGCAATTGAAGATTTCTTGCTATTGCTGAATACTGTGCAATTGAAAATTTCTTGCTATTGCACAATACTTAATATAATAATTTTGGATCCTGATTTGAACCAACTTGAAAACTGGGCCCATAATCAAAAATCTAAGTACATGATTAAATTCAGCATATCAAAAAGCCAAAGAATTCAATTTTTATTAAAATCAAACTTAAGTTTAATTTGGACCCTTTGGTATTTAATGTAGACCAATTTGAAAACGGGACTAAAAATTAAGAATCTACATACACAGTTAGATTTGGCATATCAAAGAACCCCAATTATTCAATTTTTGATGAAATCAAACAAAGTTTAATTTTGGACCCCGATTTGGACCAACTTGAAAACTGGGCCAATAATCAAAAATCTAAGTACATTTTTAGATTCAGCATATCAAAGAACCCCAAGGATTCAATTTTTGTTAAAATCAAACTAAGTTTAATTTTGGACTCTTTGGACCTTAATGTAGACCAATTGGAAAACGGGACCAAAAAATTAAGAATCTACATACACAGTTAGATCCGGCATATCAAAGAACCCCAACTATTCAATTTTTGATGAAATCAAACAAAGTTCAATTTTGGACCCTTTGGGCCCCTTATTCCTAAAAACTTTAACTTAACTTCCAATAGTCCAAATATTTGACCATAAAAACATAGCAGTGAGTACGCTAGCACAGCACTATATATATACGGAGCCCGGATAGGGAGAGGGATCGGTACGTCGTGTCACGGTGCTTGTACTAACTGTGTACTAAATACTCAGCAAAAAAAGAAAATTATAAAAGCTTATTTGCTAGTTCTACAACATTTATCACTCATGTTTTACACGGACTTTATGAAGATAACAATAAATACATAGATATGTCAAGTCACTTAGATATTAAATTACAATCCTAGTTATGACCCCTTAATGTTATTCCAACTCTTGAACTAATTCATAAACTTACTAGTCTTCTGTGCACGATTTTATCATTTTTTTCGCAAAAATTTCGTATATTCGTCATTTTTTTTTCAATCGGTCATTAATAGTTATCCCATGATGACGCGGTGTGTCAGTGTAAGATCACTCCGATGGCCGGAGGCCAGAGGGTGATCTAACACTGACACACCAAGTCCGAGTGGGATAACTATTTTACATCCCAGCTGTTTTAGATTAGACGAAAAACCATTTACAATTCATAAAATCTAGTTTAGAACGCCACACAACCATTATAATATACTTTATACATTACCAGATGATTTATACCCTTTTTGACCCCCCGAACACGATGAGTAGATATCAAACAATGTCAACTCGTCCCACTGGCCAATCGGCCCAACCTATATCGCCACTTTATGAAAAAAATCGCCCCACTTTTGTTTACCGACTCGCCCCACTTTTGAAAAAGTGTATAATCAAACTTAACAATCTCTGCAACTCACTTATTAACGAAAAGGGTTTAAACCCCACTGAATAAAGGTCTGCCAACTCGCTCCACTTATAAAAAACATTTTGCTTCCTTTAAGTATGTTAAATTACTGATAGTTCGTATCCAGTCGTCCTGGTGTAGTGGATGTGTCGTAGCTTGATATGCTAAAGGTCTTGAGTTCGAATCCCAGCATATACACTGGATTTTTTCTACGTGAATTTTGATAGATAGTCGTTTCCGTGTAATTGTATATTTAATTATAAGTTTTATAGTGGATTTGACATTCCCGCCAAAATGTTACAGAACAAAGGAAAGCATGCATAACAAAGAAACTCAAACTAGGGTGATCTGGTAGGGGTGATCCGGCTCAGATCACCCCTGTTAGAACAAAGGAGCTGGGATGTAAGCGTTGTTGTGAAAATATGACAGGTAATTAAAGTTCGTGTTTTGAAGCTGAAGTTTAAATATAAACGATTGTCACCTGTTTGTCAACAATCAACAAAAAGCATGAATATTGAGCATGTATTTAACATGTACAATCAGATAATAGTTTATTTTAAGGACATTCATGCGTATTGCGATCACCGGATTTTTACGAGATGGGTCACACTGAGGTCACTTTGCATACGGAAAATATGTCGGGGAATTGCTTCCTGGAAGGAAGCAATGAAAATAAAGTAAAATTCTTTTAAATATGAACAAATTAAAGAATTTTCTTAAGAAAAAAGTATATGTACATAATGAAAACTATCCATTCAGTTATAAAAAAAAAAAGCATATGCATTATTTTTTTTTAATTTGAGGTTTCTTAAGACTTTTTAAGAAATGAGCCCGAGCGAAATTATTTTCTCTGTGTCAAAATATTACAATTTTTTATTGTATAGGCAGCGCACGGTAGGTTGTCTCTTGAGTATGCATCTCCACGTAAAAAAATGTGTGTTTTCGCTACTTTGAAAATATTTTTAATTGTTCCGAATGGTGTGATAATTTTCAAAATAGGGGATATCTAGTCTTACCGTACAAGACTAAGTTTAGTATTAATGTCCCAAACTTGCCCCCCCATTCTGCTTATTTCCTGCTACACGATGTCTTTTCCCAGTGAATATAGGGTTTTTGTATGGACAGTTTTGACATACTACATATAGAATACAGGGGCGGAACCTGGATTTTGCAAAGTGGGGCGAAGTTTTTTAAATTCGCCGAGCGAAGCGAGGCGAACAAATTTTTTGGACCTTTTTTTGGCTAAAAAACATAAAATAAGTGTAAAATGCACTTTTTAAACGGTTCTTGACGTGGGGCATGTATATTTAATAGTTGCTGTTAAGTGTAAGAGTTGGACATTTTTGATGTTGTATTCTCCCCGTAAATTGTCTATCATAAAATTATAGTATGGGTCAAAAGCTATGAACTGATATATTTGATGTGGGACTTGTCAGTAAAAAATAGACATGGAAAATTCTCGCTTGTTGTATGTTAAGTTAGTTTAAACAATATTTATTCAGATAAATCGACATTAAACATATTATACAATGAAATAATATTAAGGATTCAGAAACAAGCAATTTGCTTTTACAAATCTGTCTCCCTGTTAAGTTAGCATAAACTCACAGATTTCTTGTTGTAAACAAGATACACGCCGCGCTATTCGATGAATTTTACAATACGAGCGACACGAGTTAAAAAAGACAAACAAGCAATTTTTATACAAATGTTTGGTTGATATGTTTTACCCAACACAATTGAAAATTAACCAAAGGCTATGAATGAGTCTGAAACGACAACGAATTTGTGAATGACGGTCGACAAATGGAGACATAAAGGCCACACCAGCAGGCAGGTTGCAGTCTGATCTTGATAAAAGTATTCGATATAGAATGAAATTCAAAACAGTGTGGCTGTGGCCATTGATTGACACTTTAAAATCATCCATTGACTGGGACAATTTACGTGAACGTGTGTCTGTAACGACCACTGTTCATGACGTACCTACGATAGACATTTAAACTGTGGGGTCACCAAAGGTTTCTTAACGCCTTTAATTATAAAATAATTCGAAAAATTAATCAGGAATAACCTTTATATTTTGATTTATACAATTGATATAAATCAAAACATCGTGTTATTCCTGATTACTTTTTCGAATTACTTTCTTAAGGTGTTGAGGACCTTTGGTGGACCCATAGTTTAAGTGTCTTTAAAAAGTACATAGTGAGCAGTGGTCGTTACATAAAAACGTTCACCTAAATTGTCCCAGTCAATGGATGAATTTAATGTGGCAATCAATGGCCACAGCCACACTGTTATGAATTTCATTCTATCAGTTCATGCAAACCCCCGTCCCGAAAAAAATACGCCCGTTTTTTATTTATTATGTTCATTTATATTCTGTTGGAAATTTTCGTTTCTATTAGCCAAAAAGTGGACAAGATTATTGTTTTCAATCTAAATACGGCCAGACTCTCAGATCTCAGACTGCCTCCTCAAACAATGGCTCGAACCTTCCACTTTAAATCTATCCAGAGCTTATACTGACTGGGGATAATTATTCAGCTATGTTATTTTAAGATAGGCGCGGGCGTTTGGGGTTAAACATAATTTCGTAGGTAAATAATTTTAATGTGGAACTTTTTTCATGAGATTATAATAGAGTATAACTTTTTTTGGTTGAATTGTGAAATAGAAGTCAATACGTTCTTGCTCACTCCTTTGTCGCTTTGAAGGTGTCATGATTTTTCATGCTCAGAATTGCAAATGTGTTCCTGTAATTTGAATTTCAAAATGACTGAGTGACGTTTTTTCGACGAACTGGTCAACTCAACCATACCGAATAACTCTACTGTGATGTGACTGCCATATAAATATAAGTTAGAGGTTTAGCGCTATAAAACCAGGTTCAATCCATCATTTTCTACATTTGAAAATGCCTGAACCAAGTCAGGAATATGACAGTTGTTGTCCATTCGTTTGATGTGTTTTATCATTTGAATTTGTCATTTGATTAGGGACTTTCCGTTTTGAACTTTCCTCGGAGTTCAGTATTTTGTAGTTTTACTAAAACAAATCTGTATATGAAAAGAAATGTCTCATAAAAATTAAATACACGGGAAATGGCAAAGTTTACGAAGGCTAGTCTAAGTCCAAGCAAAAAGGGGGGCGTACGCCACTACACGCAGTTACTGACAGCTTGTTCAAAGCCAATAACAACTTATAAAAAAATCAAGCATCTAAGACTAAATTCTTACCAAGATTTCTGTAAATCAGTGTTGATTGAGACCCACTGGAAAGAAATGCACCACTATTATTCTGTGTAACAGATTGTCATTGTTGCGTCAACCAGATTGATTTCTTGTTTTACTTCATTTGAATTTTAAAAGTGTAAGAAAAATTGATTTCTTGTCCAAAATTACCGGGTGTTGCACTTATAAACATTTCTTCCTGTTTTTAAAACATGCTAAATGTTTATAATTACATGATTGTGTAAATTTACATTCAAACATTAGATGAATTGCATTTATTTCAAACGTTCCAGAAAACATGCTCATATTCGAATAAGCTGACAATAATTCAAGTGAAACAGGGATGGGGATATACAAAGTACTGTAAAAGAAAAGTTAGAGTATCTATACTAATAAACGAAAAGACCTAATTTTGTGTGTCGCTTCTCTTCCTTCTACAATGAATTAATCATCATGCCTCTGCGTTCTATATAGGTATAGTCGCATTTGTCATCTTTTCTTATGATTATTCAGTTTGTGTTATTTGGGAGGAAATCGAAAATAAAGGTGTCAAACCACCAATTAAAAATCCCTATCTGTTCAACCGAATCTTGCAATTTTCACAGCTATCTTAATATTTTACCTTAAGTTTCAAGGAAACCAGGTATATCCTGAATTGTACATGTATCACCTTTCTACATGCCAATTTTCAACCAATGTTTAAAGTCTTATATGAAATTTCTGATCTTGAAAACACAGGTACTACCAAAATAACTCCCTGTTTTCTGGAAATCTTAAATTAGTGTACTATGAAGCGCATTAATCCTGAATTTTTAACGCAAACTCATAGACCAGTGAATTTTGACTCAAAATCGTCTAAATATATTTCCCTTTCACCAGAAGTTTCATTTCTGCATATTTGTTGGTTAGTTTAAGTAAACAATGACATCAAAAGTACTATTTTGTGTCAGAGTTCAATATACTGTCGAGACCGCACTGTTTTCCTCATCACAATTATGTAGAAATAGTGGTGAGCTACAGTGATCAACAGTTTTCACACTTGTTTTAACTGGTCGGCAGATATCCAAACTCAAACACCTGATTTTCGTTTTGAAGGTCGTCTTCATGACTGTTTTCATATTCATTTTCAAAATCCTGTAGCATTTATTCAATTTTAGCAAACAAGTTCATTCTCCTAGAAGATACATACTTTCCGTCAGATTTACCGTTGTCCCATTGAAAAGTCGCCGGTTGAAATTTTAACATTGCAAAATCTGGTCAAAGGGACGTAATTCGTACAAAACGTCGCAACATTTCGCGGAATCCGCTAGACGGCGTTCATTTACTGTTACTTGACCTTAATAAAGGAATCCAAAGAGCAAAAAAAAAAATATATAGGTCATCGTGCTTGTTTTCGAGATATGAGCCATTGAAATTTTAGCGGAAAATATTTTCTCTTGACTTTTCATAGCTTTATCATTGTCAAGTTAAAGTTCTCAAAAACTGTTAAGGCGAAGTGTACGTAATTAAACTACACAATGGATTTTTTAAAAATTTTACATGTAGATTCTGCTTGTAAAAATAATTCGGAAAATAAAATAAAAAAAGGGGGTAACCGTTTTCGTTTTTGAGATACGAGCTGTTGAAGTTAACAGTATCATACACCAAAATTACAAAGGATATATAGGAAAAATCGTGAAATTCGGCAGGAATTGTTACATTTCAAAGATTTTCTATTATATTAGACAATCGATTTTTTTTTAAATTTATGAGACGATTCTAAAATGTCTGAGGAATCGATTGGTGCAAAGAAAGTCCTTAGCAACCGTGCTACTTTTCAAGCTATACACTGTTAAAGTTGAATCTTGAGTGTAAAAAAAACAAAAAACAACGACAACGTTATTGACGTCGCAGCAACAGTTACGACGCTTCATATAGTTCTATACTTGTATGAAATATATACAGTTTTGTTGGAGTTCGTGTTGCTCGGTCTTTAGTTCTTTATGTTACGTTTTGTGTATTATTGTATTGTATTTGTCTATTATATTCGGGTGCGTGCGGAGATCGCCAAGCTAGAAATCGGTTGACATTTTTTCCATCATAAACTAGAACTATTTTTTACCTTAATTGGTGCCTTATTTTTGTTAAAATCTAAACACTGCGACGTGTTTTCAAAATCTTTGTTCCCATAAAACTTCATTTTATCAAGGTCTCTTCTCAGAATATCAGCCATCTGTCTGACACAGGATAACAAATCAATATTTAAGTAAATTTAAGTTGTGTGGTAATTCTTAGTACATTTGGGTAAATTAATCTTATCTTTGTGCCGCATAATCATCTCTATAATTCAACAAATCCCTGAGCCACGACATTATATATTTTATGCATCGCAAGCGCTTCTTTTTATCACAATCCAGACCGGCTAGTAACCGTTGTATAACTTTACACGTCTGAAGACGAATATTTGAGTGAAACATGTTTGTATGATTTTTATTTCTGGAAATCAATCTGAAATCTACAACAGTCCTTTTCCGAAAGTCGGGCTGGACCTTTACTTTTATGTGCATTCGGGATTTACACAAATTGTAACCCGAATAATTCAGTCGTATTATTCAGCTGATGTACGCATGCTACATTTCTCGTGTGGGAGAAAATCGGACATGGAAAGGGCTTGAATTATTCGAGTTACTCAAATTGAAACTCGGGAATATATTTCTAGCTGTTCGGAATTCGCGGAAACAAATGATTTTTTTCGGCATTACGGTATTGAATCAATATGAGTCAGGGGCGTAACTAGGTATTCAGTCAACTGTGTACACATGACATTCGATAATTATAGAGTTTTGACAACTTCACCGGCTTTCATCTACAGATAACATTGTTTATTAATTTTTTTTTAATAAAACAACAAAATGTGAAAAAATTATGTGTAGGCACGTGCGTAAAGTGCCTAACGGCAGCTACGCCCCTGTCCAGAGATACCAATTATTTCTTTTAACAAATTCGAATACCAGTCAGTTTATAGGACTTCAGTTTGAAATAGGGGCGGCAATCTATTCATTTTATCCAATCAATTGGGGGAGGGGTCAACATTGATAGTCAAAAAGCCTTGAAATATTCGATAAAAAACGTTGAATGTAAATTATATGAACTCCAAAGTCTCATATTATAAGACTAGCAAACCACAGGCTTCTCAATTCTTGTATGATCATGAACTAGGTAAAAACCTAGAGCTTACCGAGTGTGAGATCCTCATGGATAATCATCGAGGTAGTTAAACACCCCTTGCAGTAAACTTGGGTTAAATTAAAAAAAAAAAAAAATCGAAATGTAATAGTCTGAACACATTTCACCTCTCATTCCACTAAATATAATATTAAATTGCAGTTACAAGTTTCACAAAACTTCCCGGACCTCTTTTCTTTAACATAATAGAGGGAGGAGGGAAGGTGGGATCCAGATCCCGAAATCCCGGGCTTAAAAACACAAAATCCCGAGGTCCCGAATTTAAAAAAATTTAAATCCTGACTACCCGAAATTCGGAAATAGAATTCCCGGATCCCGAAAAGGTCAATCCCGAAATCCCGAGCTTAAAAATCACCCGATCCCGGAGTTCCGATAAAGGTCCTACCCCCACCCCCCCCCCCCCTGTAATTCTATATTCTATTCATTCATAATCTTGAATTGAGACTTGATACTTCAAAATTACATTCTCTAATTTTGAATGATGCACACAGGCACAATAAAAGAAAACAGATTTAGCTATATCTCTCTTCGAAATTGGAATTTGTGAAAGAAGAAATGACATGTTATATTTTATCTTACATGTGTACTTTCAATTTCAATATGGTTCTAAATTTAGATTTAGTTTTCCCATAAATTGCGGACGGAATAGAAGACACCTGTTTATTTTCTGCACATGTAGAAAAAGTTGAAAACTGGGAGTTGAATGACATAATTTTTACTTATTTTAAGATAAATATTAGAGTGAGACAACTTTTAAGTTACTGAGTAATTTTAGGGCCTAATTTGTTTATTTTTTGTTTGTTTTCCGTCTTTGTTCTTTCGAATGGTAAGTTTTGCACTAGTGGCCAAATTATTCTCTTGGTATAGTCTGATTTCTTATATGAATATAAATCATGTCGTTAAATTTTCAATTACACAAAATACGAACTTTTCAACGTCTTTTTAAATTAAACAATTAAATCCACACGTCTTTCATTAATTATTTGTAACAGGCTATTATAAAACTTTACGTTGAGTACTGTGTTTTTCGTTCAAGACTACGGTTTTTTTTTAAAACGATATTGTTGGGTCAATTCAGGTTTCATTTTAATTAATTTGATATCAATAGAAGAAAAATTGTTACATGTTTATTTGTTTATTTGTTTATAATTTTGTTGTGAGGCGTTTTTTTCTTTCTGTTGATATCATAAACACGAAATGCCTTCTCCTACGCGTCTAAAACAAAAAAAAAAAAAACAGTGTTTTTAAGTCAGGCTCCACACAGAACAACGTACAGAATGCTGTGATTTCTAATTGGAGTTATTTAGATAATTTCTATGAGGTTTAAGACAGCACAGGCGTGCTTGTTGGATTCATTATAGACCGCAGAAAGTAGTTTCTCTTTCGTGTGTCCTTTCTTGGAGTAAGGGAGATAACTTGCGTAACTAACGACGAACGTTTTTAATCCCGTATTCCGCTAGAGGCGTGCAATTACGTACACTTCGCCTTAAAAAGTAATTAAAATTTTATAAGACTTTAATTTACAGATTATCGGTTTATCATTATACATGTTAAAGAATTTCAAAAAGAAAAATGGGGGTCACCGGGCAAATTTGTTCAAGGCATTCAAATGGATAAAACCAGAGGATTCTGAAAATCTGACAAAAAATCCAAAACCTGACAAGCCACCTTCCTTAACAGCTGTATCATGATACGTGATGTATCTGTAATTTTCCGAATTTTTGATCGATAGTGAACCGTTTCAGTATTTTTCTTTAATTTTTTTTCGTGTAGCCGCGTCCGTCTCAGTGTTATTCAGTTTTTGTACGAGAACACATATTACAATATTCAAATTTATTTAGGGGCTCAATGAAGCAGAGGAAGTTCCCTTTTTCTTGGAATCTTTTATGATATCGGAAATTCGTTACCGGCTGAATCAGCTGTTGGATCATTTTTGTTATTGTCTCCCGATCTTACGAGAGTATTATGTTCAATACTTTAGTAGATAAACACTCCCATTCGTTGTAGCAAGAACTTTCTATACTAAGTATATACTATTATAGAAAGTCCCTGGTTGTAGTTATATACAAAATGTACATGTCTGTTCAGCTTTCAATAATATTGAAATTCAAGGTTCTCGATAAAAAAAAATCTTGCGTTCTATGATCTTGCTTTACGATATGTATTTTTTAACTTACCAGTTTGATTTCTAACAAAAAAAATTTAAATACAGATAATAATTGTTTGCATAAACATTGCTTCCAGGATCCAGCAATACTGATGTTTCTTTAAGTAATGAAATCGAACGAAAACGGGTAATTTTTAGCCACTGATTTTATTGAGAAAAAAATCAGCGGTCATTATTAAATGTATTTAATGTTAATAATTATAGGTCAAAGTACGGCCTTCAAGACGGAGCCTTGGCTCACCCCGAACAGCAATCTCAGCTTAAGTTGTTCTTGCTTAAAAATTGCTTCCAGGCTCAAATAATACTAATAAATATAATAATAGTACCCGTCCACGTCCACTTGTATTTTAGTCCATCTGATGAATTTTAGTCCATCTGATGAGTTAAGCCTTTTTCAACTGATTTTTATAGTTCGTTCATATGTTATGTTTGACACTGTCCCAGGTTAAAAAGAGGGGATCCCGCTATCATGCTTAAACCCGCCAAATGTATGTATGTGCCTGTCCCATGTCGGCCTGTAATTCAGGGGTTGTCGTTGCATATTTGTTTTTTGTTCAATTTTTACATAAATCAGTTCGTTAGTTTTCTCGTTTGAAATGTTTTACATTGTCATTTTGGGGCCTTTTATAGATGACTATGCGGTATGGGCTTTGCTCATTGCTGATCGAAGGACGTACTGTGACCCATAACTGTTAATTTCTTTGTTATTTTTGGTCTCTTATTGAGAGTTGTCTCATTGGCAATCACACCACATCTTTTATCTATTTTATGCTTTCCTAATGCCCTGATGACTATTATATTTTTTGGATGATACAATAACAAATGAACCGCATAGCGTTATAAAATATGAAATAAAAATATGCATATACTTTTTACATTTCCATAATTGATTGTTGTTTTGCCAGTGGGTTTCTCCTTGACAAAAAAACAACCTAGACACACACAAGAAACTTTCACAATGCTTAACACAATTTATACCTGTTCATAAATAACATTCAAAGATACTTATAATTTCTAGTAAAAAAGTCCCAATGAATGTAACTGTTTTTTTTTTTTTTGTATGACTTCATCATTCTTCAACAATAGCAAAAACAGACCGTGCATGAAAAAAACAACCTCCGCCAGTCAATTTTCTAATAAAATCAAAGCAAAAAATTTCTTAAAACTAGATTGGACACTTATCATGCTTACCTCACTAAACCTCATTACTATACTAACAAAAAAACTGATAATTATTCCAAAATATGATGGTATGAATGTTCTTCCTGGTTTTGAAAGAACGATTCTTTTTATAGACATGAACGCGGCTGTCAAAGAGAGCACCCCTTTTCCATTATTATCTTAAGTCTACGTTACGTTTACGTTACGTTTGCAATCACCTTTGTGAAACACTAGCAGGTAAAATCTTACGCTTAACATAAGTTTAATCGTAAACGTAAGTCGTACGAATCTTTGTGAAACGATAGCCTGACCTCAACTCCCAAAATCAATCCCAACCTTCCTTTTGTGGTCATAAACCTTGTGTTTAAATTTCATTGATTTCTATTTACTTATACTAAAGTTATTGTGCGAAAACCAAGAATAATGCTTATTTGGGCCCTTTTTTGGCCCCTTATTCCTAAACTGTTTGAACTAAAACTCCCAAAATCAATCCCAACCTTCCTTTTGTGGTCATAAACCTTGTGTCAAAATTTCATAGATTTCTATTTACTTTAACTAAAGTTATAGTGCGAAAACCAAGAAAATGCTTATTTGGGCCCTTTTTGGCCCCTAATTCCTAAAATTTTGGGACCAAAACTCCCAAAATCAATCCCAACCTTCCTTTTGTGGTTATAAACCTTGTGTTAAAATTTCATAGATTTCTATTCACTTTTACTAAAGTTAGAGTGTGAAAACTAAAAGTATTCGGACGACGACGACAACGTGATAGCAATATACGACGAAAAATTAAAATTTTTGCGGTCGTATAAAAATGTTGTTTTAGTAAAACAAACAAACAAACAAACAAATATTTTATTTGCCAATCACGGCGCCCAGAATGAGCAGAATAATTATAATATAATTTTCAAACATAATGTAAAGTAAATTCAAAATAGGTTAAACAAAGTACATAATATGATTGATTTTGATTTAGTTGATTGATATAATATTAAAGAAAATGAAGTAGGCAATTTGTAAATAATAAACATATATAATACAATATGACCAATAGTCTGTTATTCTGGTCCCTTTATTGGACAGCACACCTCGTAGTATATACTAATAATTTATCAAATGTAAAAGAAATAACTTATGTAAATGCATATTTGATCATACATAATTTTATATAGAGAAATCTAATTTAATATTGTATTTCTGTTTATATTTAAAACCTCTAATAACTGACAAATTATTATCAAAATGTTTTTATCTTCATTTCCCATTAGCCAAATAAAAAGAGATTTGTTATCAAGTTTTGAAATATTTTTATTTTTACTATATATTTTGCTTAGAAAGGGATTTCTAACATTATCCAGAGTTTTACATGTTAAAAGAAAATGCATCTCATCTTCTATTTCCTCATTACAGAGTTTGCATATTCTATTTTCTAGTTTAATATTAAAATAGAACGAAATTCATAACAGTGTGGTCGACAGTATTAACGTTTATTAGTAATTGTACTGAAAAGTTTACCTTTAACTTGTTTGTCGTGGGCGATGATTTTATGCTCACTCAGTCTATCGGAGGCCTTCAAGTGGGGATTTAAATAATCATTTGTTACACATTTTGATACATAAAATGAAACTTTCTTTTCACATATCATGTAAGGAATTTATTTTAAATAATTGTTATACCATCACTTACAACAGTTTCACTTTTAAGAATATTAATGTCCAGAGCTGATATCAATAAATAATAATAATAAAAAAAAGTTTATTCATGGTAAAAAAAAACAAACTTTTAAGTTAATAGGGACCCGCGTTATTTCAGAAAATATCTTATTGATTAAGAGAACAAAAACTTCTACGTTGTCATCATTTAAGAGTGGCCTTCTATTTATTCAATGCTAACCATGTGGGCTTTGTTTTTTTTATATATACCATAAATCGATTCGTTCATTCAGATATTTGTCAGTTTGCCTTGGCTCTTCAAGTCCAACACACAACTTCTCACGAAATTGGTATTTTTCTTACAAAAATTACATCCATGTGATGTATTCTTTTCATGGAGAATGAATGTTGCACCTTATTTTATTTGTTATCGTTTTTTTTGTGTGTATCATTGACGTATAAGACAACCTGAATCTTCTTTATTCAAATTTAAAACATACGAGATGGCAATTATGACACAAAATAACTAAATTAAACTTACAGCAGAAGAAAGATAATGAACATCGCTTTTATAGTCTTCTAAATATCGAAGACGCGTGGTCTTTTTAAAAATGATGTAAATTTATAAAGGAAACAACAAACAAAATAGTTCGAATATTTATATTGGAAAAAGTAACGGTGTGTAAATCATAACAATTATTTTATTTCAATGAAAATCAAACTGTTGAATTTTTTCCGCTGCGAGCAAATTTTTAATTTTGGTCGCATTTTGAAAATCAATCTTGTATTCTTGTTGGAAGCTGCACTGTGTAGTTTATACCCGTTTTTTTCAATGCCACACAAATCCAACACAGACAAAAAAAAAAAATGGTAGGTTCAAGAAATAATTGATGCAAACTATACTTTATTGTAGTTTTAACATGGGTAGGCATTATATTCGTGATTATTTTTGCCCGAGCGATATCGAAAAACTATTATAAAAAGTGTCCTAGTTCAGTGAAAATGTACGTCATACTTATTTCCTAAACAAATAAATAAACAAACATTAATTAACATACAACACTACCAAAGGCCAGAGACTCCTTACTTGTATGATTTTGTAAAAAAATGCATCTTTTTAAAACAGTCGAAAACAAAATTGTCTGTCCAATGGAAAAGTCGAAGCCCAAAATAGATGAACAGTGCATAATATAGAAACATAGAAGCTGGTTGCAAAAGTTGACGACAAGATCTATTTTATAACTTGAGTATGTCCTAATACTATTAACCTGAAATAAATATATTTATAGCAATTCCCTTGATACGAAAGATCTACATGTTGCCTTGGGCTTTTTTTTTCTTTTTTTTTGCTCTTTGGTTGGGTTTTTGTCTCAATGACAATTCAATTTTCATTCTTATCATAGATATAACTGCATGTTAAAATAAGAACATGAAGTGTGATAGACAATCAGACACATTCTTTCCAGGGACCAACAGGCGTTATCAAGCTATAGGTCCCCGTATGGCCTTCGACCATTAGCAAAATACACACTTTATAGAATGAAAGCTCCAAGAGGTCTTGGGATGAAAAAAACAAACATAAAAGATGAGCGAGAAAAAAAATATGGATACCGCATGGAAATTGGAAAATGGTCCGCAACATTAATTTAGTCAACTCACTTAGTTGAAATTAAAGACCTGGCGAATTTTAGCCTTTTGCAATGGATGTGATGTATGTTTTAAAAAAAATCATGGTTTGTTTGGACATTTTTATAAATCAAGTCTTGTTTTTAAATTATTTGCAAGTAAGTTTTAATTCATGAACAAATAATCACTCACAGAAAGACGTCAAATCCATCAACAAAAGAAAAAAATTAATAGACGACCGACAACGCACAGAATATCATGTATGTGTTCCGGACCATATGAGTATTTGGACCATACGCATATATCATGACCATAAGGGTATACTAATATGGTCCAACCATACACGTATGGTCCAAATACTCATAAGGTCCGGAACATATTTTATTTGCGATCACAAATACACGAAGACGTCCATTTCTATGTAAATTGGGTCGATTTTTTTATATAGATAAGATGAATGCGTTTCTGTTGCCAAGTGTTTTTCACAAGTATAGTAGCAGTATAGCAGAACGGTTTAAGTTTCCTATATACACCAAATGATACATTTTGCCAATACAATAACGTAAATGCATGCAAATTTCACAAGGTTTAATCCAAATAGCTTTCTTACTATCCAAAAACTTTCAAGTACGAAAAAGACAGGGCAGAAGTATATTTTGTCTTTATGTTTCGTATTTGCACAACTTTTGAAAGTGGATTATGCATTCGTTCTAAAACAAAATTAGACCAGATAAAAGTTAAAAGATTACATAACTCGACAATCGCAATTGTTAAATCCGAAAAAGATAATCAATCAATACATGCATTCAGTAAGTCATTCTTTTTTCTGAAAGAACATGGCTTTGCGATATCTTATTATGAAAATTGATTGTCGAAACATAACAAAAACACAAGTAAAGGAAGTTTAATTAATCAATATAAATCAAAACACAAATTCCTGATTAGTATTTCGAATTATTTTATATAGGCGTTGAGAACCTTTCACTGTGCTTAAACGGCTGTGGGTAACTTAAGTTACCCACAGCCCAAGATGGAGCCGCCTGGCTTCGGTTAGGAAGTTTGCTCCTATATAATTACAATACCATGAATACAAAAGAAATGTTCGGTAATTAAAAAGTGAAATAAATCTTTTAGGGAAACTCTGCAATGTAAAACGTGGCTTGTTACTTCAAAATAAACGATTACAGCACGATTTGCCAAATCACTGATGATGTCCGTAACTTCAAAACAACTTGTCCGTAACTTTTTTCCTTATACCAATAAGGATGTCCGTAACTTCAGCATGATGTCAGTAACTTTCAAAAAATCTTTATTCATGGATGTAATTATTTAAAAAAAGAAATGATAAATAACAATAATACCGAACTCCTAGGAATATTCAAACTGGAAGTTCTTAATCATGTTTTTGGAATGGCAAAGCCATAAGTTCAATTTAACACTCCAAATGAATGGAAAACAACGGTCATATTCCTGCCTTGGTACAGACATTAAAAAGTAAAATTACAAAAATACTGAACTCTGAAGAAAATTCAAAAAGGAAAGTCCCTTATCAAATGGAAAAATCCAAAGCTCAACCAAATGGATAACAACTGCGATTTTTCTGATGGTACAGGTATTTTCTTATGTAGAAAATTGTACTGTACGGCAAAATTAATGTATCTTACATTCTACTGGCTTTATAAATAGATTGTTAACTGCTTAAGTTTTAGATGATAAATCATGACATGCAGGTTATAAATCTCACCATTTCCATCTGTAGAAATTACATTAATAGTGAACATATGAAAATCACCTTAAGAGAACAAGTTCGGAGGTCAATCCTTAGCAGAAATACATAGATGAATCAGCCCAAACCTCTAAAGAAGATAGGTATGATTTGATACCCGATCTTATTGAATCCCTGAGGTCAATGAAACTTTTAGAATATTTTAAATCTACCTTTATTGCTATAATAAACTGACCCCTGATCAACAATATAGCCTTCCATCTTCTCCGTAGATATTGGCATTTTTTTTCTCACAATCAGCAACGTCCATTTAAAGGAAAGGATATCAATTTTTTTCCGCGGCTACACAGGCCAAGGACTCATCAATGAACAATCTATTAAGCTAGAGGAATGTTAGATTAATTTCGCCGTACCGTCAGGTCCCGTTTTATCCCGGGAACAATTTTTAAAAATTTAACGGAAAATCCGTGACACTCTGGTTTGCTGTTTTCTCTTGTTTAGTTTGAAGCATATCGTTATTGTATAAATCTATGTAATAATTAAGGGGTTTGATAGTGTTTATTGTCCTTTAAGTGTTGAAATTGTTAATCTTACAATTTTGAAAAAAAAAGTTACCCACATCCGAAAATAAAGTTACGGACACTCTGATTATTTTTGACTTATAAGTTACGGACTTCTTATGCACTTTTTAAATATTGGCCCTGCGCTAAAGTGAAGTCAAAATTAAAAAAATTGTAGTGATGGTAAGTGATTTCTTTATTCAAAAATCCTATCAATATTTAAACAGATCATGAAAAACGCTGCCAAAGGTAGATTTCGTATCAACTATCATCTCAACAAATTTAGAGTCCGCCATATTGGGCTGTGGGTAACTTAAGTTACCCACGGCCGTTTAAGCACAGTGACCTTTGGTGACCCCACTGTTTAAATGTTTATATTAAGGACGTCGTGAGCAATGGGCGTTATAGACGAACGTTCACCTAATCTGTCCCAGTCAATGGGATATTAAAGTGCGCCAATCAATGTCCATACCCACACTGTTATGAATTCGATACTAACGACCTTTTTCTATTTCAAGTTTGTGAGCTCCAATTCTAAATCTTGTTAAAACACATCTTTGAATATATGGTAATTTCAATAAGTAAGGCTCAAAATTAAAATTTGGTTTAAATAATCGATAAGTTCTAAGTTTATTTCCAGAGGTCTTATTTTGTCTTTTATCATTAAATAATTCTTTCTTCCATATGCTGCAATACTTTAAATATAATTTCTTTTTCACCATATTTCTAATGTTTATTTTAGATGAGAGCACCTGATACTCTTTTAAATCAAGTAATTTTAAGATAGCATCAATACTACTAGCCCAACAATTCTTCCCAGCTTTAGATAATGTATTTGAGAGAGAGTATGCATTTGTTAATAAAATATTATTTTTAATATGAATTCTTTTCCAATATTTAATCATGTTTGTTAAAATATCTATCATTAGAGAATAACGACCTAATTCGCCAACTATGGCTAAATTTGTTGCGTGCTTATTCACTCCTAATGTAAATCTGCAGAATTTTAGATGCACTTTTTCATTTTTTAGATCTTTACATAATCTATAGAAATAATTAAGTTCTGTGTCATTATTTAACTTTTTTGAATTAAAACAGCCCCATATTTCTGAACCATATAATAATACAGGTTTCACTGTGTGATCAAAAATGTGCATTAGAGTGGAGATATTAGGTTTATAATTAGTAAAATATTTTGTATATTTAAAGAATGCTTTTAAGCCTTTTTTATATAACATGTTTTTGGCTTCTGAAAAGCTGCCAGATGCACTAAAAGTTACGCCAAGATAAGTATAATGTTGGGTACTTTGGATGTACGTGTCTTTATATGAAAGCTGTGCATCTTTAATACGGCCAGATGTATTAAAAACTACAGACTTTGTTTTTTTTAAATTAACTTCTAACCCCCAATTTTGACAATAAATTTCCAGCTTATTTAATGCATTCTGTAAGCCTTTTTTAGATTCAGAAAGCAGTACAAGATCGTCAGCATAAAGAAGACAATTTAATGAAACATTTGATAGCAATACTGGGTCACAGGTTTCATCTAATAAAGATTTAAAATCATTTATAAATATTTTAAAGAGACTTGGGCTAAGATTATCTCCTTGTCTTACTCCAATATATGATCTAAAGTCTGAAGTTAACATGTTTCGTGTTTTTATACATAGTATGTTATTAGAATACATACTTTTGATTATATTATGAAAATGAGTTCCTACTCCAATTTTACTAAGTTTATAAAACAGTCCTGTGTGATTAACCGTATCAAAAGCTCTTCTAAAGTCAACAAAACATGTGTATAATGGTTTTGAACCTTTTTGTGTGTGTTTATCTATTAGAGTTTTTAAGACAAAAAGATGATCACTAGTCATTTTACCTTTAGAGAAACCAATTTGTTCTTGGGATATAATGCCATGCTTTTCTAAATATTTTTCTAATCTATTATTTAATATTCTAGTAAACAACTTTCCAATATTACTAATTATTGTATATGATTTATGCATATTTAAATTAGCCTGCAACATGAAACAATTGATTTTAATCTGATGATTCAAGTTCAATCACTCGGGTACAACAAACTTTAAAACAAAAACAAAAAAAAATCAAAAGGGAAATCATCCATGCCAGTCAAAAGGGAGATAACATTTACCAATCAAAAGAGAGTTAACTTTTAAAAAATTAACAGCATAAACTTTAAAACACAATTTTAATAGTTCATGTACATTCAGAACAACATTTAGCATTAATAACAACAATTACTTTTATTAGTGGTTCCAAATAAAGTGTAAATTCAGCTATAACTTTAATTGCTACTAAAAGAAGGAAGCAATAAAAATATAACTGTTTTTATCTGCCATTATTCAACATCAAATCAACCATTAACATATCATAACTAAGGAGTGCAGTAGACTTCATAATAACATGGTGAAATCAATGTTTGGTTCATACATTAAAAAAATAATACAATAGATATTTCTAAAATAGTGATTTTATTGCAGATAATCAAATTTGAATTGTATAAGTAACAGAATAACCTTCAGTTTTAATGCGTTAATTAGTTGGCAAATATCAGACTGAGTTGAACTTTATTTATGTCTGTCTAATCTCCAATTGTCAGCAGTAACTTTCAACTACAGTAATGTTTTTAACTAAAAATAAAATTGAATATATCAAAGAGAATTATGGATGACCCCATAATAAGAATTCCTATCACAGATCTATATCACAAACTTTTTCTTCATCAAACATGTTAAAAGTACATTCATATAAATCTCTTTTTTCTAAGAGTCAAAATCCAATCATTCATAAACAGCTTTAATTCTTCTGATGCTTCAGGAACATTGTCTTTATTTTCATCTATATAATTCTTCAACCTTTAAAGAGACAATTTAACTGGTTATTCATAAATTTTAAGTAGTGTCCCAGCTGAGGGACGCCTCCGGGTGCGGGAATTTCTCGCTAAATTGAAGACCTGTTGGTGACCCTCTGCTGTTGTTTTTTATTTGGTCGGGTTGTTGTCTCTTTGACACATTCTCCATTTCCATTCTCAATTTTATTTAAAAAGGCCAACAACTAAACTCGTACAGGGCTTGATGATTTAATCAGACATCAAATTTTGTGGTCTGAAAATGTTTTTCTAACCAAAATTTGTAAAACACATTTATTGTATTTTGTGTAAATAACATTTTTTGTTGACTTCCAGGCAATATATGTTCATAATTTTTATATAAATTTTCTTGGGTGTATTTATATGAGGGAAGCCTCAAGTGTTACAAGTCTTGACAATATATACTGGTATTTGCTTTATTTTTCTACTGAAAGTCATTAAAATAAATCATTGCTCATTCTGGTCAGGGAGAAAGCAAACAAATCATATTTTTTTCTATGAATTAAAAAAAAAATCTTCTTTACTTTAAAATACAATTACCTATTGATTTCATCCAGAACAAATTGTATTGGTGGTATATTTTCCATTGACTTTAGTGACATTAATAGATTTCTCTCTAGAGAGTCATTTAGTCTGAACACTTGTAGATCTTCTTTGTCAACAACATTCCTAAAAATCAAAAGAATGTAAAGAAATTCAGATCTTCATCACACAAGTTAAATAGTAATCTAGTTTTCAGTAGTTGTTGTTTGTTGATGGGGTTCATAAATGTTTCTGGATTCTTGTTTTTTTTATATAGATTAGACTGTTGTTTTTCTAGTTTGAATGGTTTTACACGTCACTTTTAGGGCCCTTTGTAGCTTGCCGTTCAGTGTGAGCAAAGGCTATGTGTTGAAGACCGTACTTTGACCCATAATTATATACTTTTACAAATTGTGACTTGGATGAGAGAGTTGTCTCATTGGCACTCATACCACATTTTCTCATATCTATATATTATAAAAAAACACTACCACTTTACAGATCCAGATATTTTGCAGGTAACCTTTTTTGAAAACTCCTTTTTTTAAATATTTTAATCTATAAAAACAAATACTGATGCCATAACAAAGGCAACTGAATCTTCTAACCTACATGAAGGTCACCTTGGAAATAGAGGAAACTTGCCTCATAAGAAAGATGACCTTTACATTCATGTTAAAATTGACTATAGGTATCACTACAGCTGGGCAAGACAGTGACCTGACAAGAAATGTTTTGTTTAATAGAGGCAACCTTTATGGCAGGTTTGACTGTATAAGGAGACATAATTAACCAGGTGCTCTGCAGGGCACAGCTTTATACGACGACAGAGGTCGAACCCTGAACAGTTAGGGCAAGTATGGACAAAAATAGCTTGATAAAGCTCTAAGTTTGAACTGTGATCAAATTTTAGACATAATATGGGTTACTTACACAATACAAATGTCAAGATCTAATAAATCTATTGCAAAATATTGTGCAATTAAAGATTTCTGCTTCAAACTTTTCAAAAATTTGAAATTTGAGAAATTTGGAAAAACAATATTGAAAACTACTACAACCCTCCTTTGTTTTGCAATTAGCCCAAACCTGACATTTCTTTAAACATAATTTACAAGTAGTGTAAGGGAGGTAAATCTGAACATGCCCAACATTGATTGTTAAATGTTTTTGAATTACCTCCCTTACACTGATTTTAAATTGTCTTTTGACCAGAAAACCTAGTTTTCCCCCTTTTTTTGCCCCTAATTCGAAAACATTTTGAGCCATAACCCTCCAAAGTCAATATTAACCATCCCTTCATGATATGGACACTTGTGGTATAATTTCAGAGAGATTCATACACTTAAATACAAGTTATTGTTTGAAAACTACTAAAATGCTTATTTTGGGTCCCTAATTCCACAACTATTGGGACCATAACCCCTAAAATCAATCCCAACCTTCCTTTAGTGGTATTGAACCTTCTGGTAAAAAAGTTATAAAGATCCATCCACTAAAACTAAAGCTATTGTCCGGAAACTAAATGCATCTTCGGACAACGACGCAGACGTCACTGACAACATGATACCATTTATGATGCAAATTTTTTTTGCAGTCGTATAAAATAATAGCAGTGTTAACTTCATATTGTAAAAGAATGATGGCTCCAATGAAATGAAGCTGTATACATACTTTGCATTCTGTAAGAGTCGAATAATTATGTATCCCAATTTTGATTCTCTTTCTGTCATCTGAAGATCATATGGTTTATCTTTGGTCCATTTCTCAAACAATTTTAGTCCTTTATTTCCTAAAGCATCTCGTAAATATTTATCTAGACATAAACTGAAACAAAAAGTCAATTAGAAACAACTTGCTATATTTAAACATAAATCTAAAATAAAAGTGTGTTAGAATCACAAATAAAAAGCACTCATACATTGTCACATTTTTTTCATAAGAAAATGAAAACTATTTCTAGAAATTTGTCCTTTGCTTATTGGAGGAAATTGTCTCATTTACAAATATAAACCACATCCCTTTATTTCTTTGCATTATATTTTTTTACAGACATTTCTACTATTTGTATGGTTTAATTTGGAAATAGTTCCAAAATTAGACAAATGTTACAATATTTATGGTCAATTTCTTTCCTCCGAGGATTATAATATAGAATTCTACTTTTCCATTCACAATAACTGATAAGATGAAACACTCCCATGTGAAATGTCACAGAATTTCTTTTGGTTTACTTGTTTGAATTGTTTCCCCTTTTGTTTTGTCAAGGTTTTTTTTATAACATACTATACTGTATGGGGGGTTTGATCATTGTTAAAGGCTGTACAGTGACCTATAGATGCATCATGCTAATCATTTGGTTTCTGACGGAGAGTTGTCTCATTGGCCATCAAACCACTACTCCTTAATTTCATAAGGATATGTGAAATTAATTTGAAGACACTAAAATCCTTTGGCAGTGAAAGTCCAACCATAGATGTGAATTCTACACGTTGGAGCAATCAATCTAGAACAAATTCACAAGATGCTTTTATGGCACACTCAATTTTTTCCTGTAGTTCTCCCAGGAACTAAGAACCTGTTGCATACCTGTTTAAAAATAAATTCCTTTTGGATAAAAGTTGTTTGAAAGTGTCAGAAGATCCAACATATGACGATTCTTGTAAAAATAAAGTCTCTACACATCTATGATCTCCTGCTAATAGTAACTCGCCATATCTGTAAACTTCATGTACTGTATAGTCTAAAGTCTCTCTCTCACTACTCTGTAAAAGATTAATAAAATATCAAAACAAGTAACCTTGTTTGCTAATAAATAGGAACGTGATGCATAATTATATGTCATCTATAACATGTACTTTGTACAGATATTTTTAGTTTGAATATTTTTGAATCATTTATATTGACATCCATGTACGGCAAAAAAATATAATGCCAAAATATTTTCTTAGCTTCAAAATGAAAGCCATGTTAAGTATTACTAACAATTTAGCATTTTTCAATACTTGCATCTCATGCACATGTATTATATAATTTAAAATCTGCTTTTAAAATTAAGGATCAACATATTAGAAGTTCTATTTCAAGATGGTATAAAATTTCAACAACAAAAAAGAAGATGTATTATTATGATTGTTTATGAGAAAACTATCCGCAAGAGATCTTAGACTCTTAGTAGTTAGCAAATATAGGTTACTGTACGACCGTCAAGTTAAATTTCTGATAAGATATCAACAACCATTGAAAGGAAAGCCTTTTTTTTTTATCTAGTATACAGTCTACTAAAAATTAAGTACTATCATTGTTTTTAAAATGTATATATACACTAAGGAGGTTGTAACTCAAGAATTTATGAAACCATCATGTGATAAAATATTTGACACTTCTATTCATACAATACCTTAACAGTTTGAGGAGGTTGTTTATCAAACCCCAGTAATGACTTTGTATCAGCTTGGTATATAACAAACATGTCCATATCACTTTTCTCTGTATCTAAGTTGTACCTTCAAAGTATAATATTGTATGATTACATCATGTACAATCAATATCAAAATGATAATAATCAAAACCCCTAATGGACAAAACATTTTGATCAGGGTAGAAAGATTTTTTGTCTGAAAAAAAAGTTAAACATATCATATATTTTTTCATTTTATGTTTTGCGTCTTTGTGGATAGGTTTCTTTTTTGGGGTCAGGTATCAATTTAAACAGACATGCCGTGCTTTAGTCTTTTTACACTTTTGGAAGATCACTGCCTGGTACAAAAAAAGTCATAATGGTCATATCCCCTTACATGGCCAGTGCCATAATTTATTTGTTTAATATTTTATCTAATACAAAATATTCTATCCAATACAAAATCTATAGAAATTTTCATTCTTGATTGTATAAACAGCATAGAATACTTGTTCCTTAATGTTAAAAGAAATGTATGAAATATGGTAAAATATATAGCTTTATTCAAACGTCTGAAAATATACCTCTGACTTCCAAAAGGACATGCCAATAAAATATACCTCTGACTTCCAAAAGGACATGCCAATAAAATATACCTCTGACTTCCAAAAGGACATGCCAATAAAACTGTGCCTAATTCATTCTCAACCTTCTTTACCAACTGTGACCAATTTTCCGTAAAGTTTTCTGTATTACTTGCAGGTCTCATGAAGGGTGGTGGGAGTCTGCTTTCATGTAGTTTTACTTTTTCTTCTTGTTTTATTTTTAACTTTTTATAATAATCATCCATTTGTTTACAAAGTTCTTGGCCAGTTTCCTTATCAATTTCATGCCAATTCCTGGCTTTATTTAGTGGTGTTTTATCAATACAATAAAAGTTTGCAGTTTTTTGGAATGGAAGGCATTGTTCTCCAAATTGAGATGAGTATTCGGTCATCCATTTCAAATTGAAATAAAACCATGGTGACAGATCATCATCTTTTTTAGAATTATCGGTATTTTGTATTTCTTTTCCGCCAGCGCCATCGTCTGATTTCTCTGAATCAACATCAAGTTCTTTATCGCTATTTGCATCCATCATGTCCATTTTTGGTTCAGAATGCATCTCAACATATCCATGCCAACCATGGCAATTATTTACACTGAATATGATTATAACATTTGAAGTTTGAAACGCTGATGACAATATTTCTCTAGGCTGAATATGGGAGGTAACTCTGTTTCTGCAGGCCCATCTACTGTTGTTGATACAAGTCTGTAGTGATTTTATATTTGCACACTTGGCAATAAAATATCTAATTTTGTCCTTTACTTCCATGACTTCCATCTTTCATTATCCATAAGCTAAATTAGAAAGAAAAAAATACCAATATAGTGGTTTTTATGAGTCATATAAACACAGGCATCAGTTTTTGACAACAATTAACTGTTGAACATGTTGAAAATTTGTACTCAATAAAAACAAATTCATAATATTTATAAAAAAGAAGATGTGGTATGATTGCCAATGAGACAATTCTCCACAAGAGACAAAAATAACACAGAAATTAACAACTATTGGTCACTGTATGTCCTTCAACAATGAGCAAAGCCCATACCTCACAGTCAGCTATAAAAGGCCCTGAAATGACAATTTAAAACAATTCAAACAAGAAAACTTATGGCCTTATTTATGTATAAAGAAAAGAACAAAAAGGTAACACATAAACAAATGACAACACCTGAATTACAGGCTCCTGACTTAACACATTTGAAAATATGATGAAATTATAAATGAATAAAATATTTTATTTATTTACCAACCACTTTCATCCATATGTGTAATACGTACTAAAAACAACATTGCAAAGTAAAATACATAAACATTATATAATATTTTTTTTTCATTTTTCCACAAATAACCTGTTCCTTCATACATGTCATAAGAGCTTCAAACCTTTGTTTTGTTGTAAATCTTCTTCTTGATTACAGAAACCAGAACATGCAGAATGGGAGTGTTTATAAGCAATTGACCTTCTATACTTCATTCTAAGAGACTTTGTTATTTAAGTGGTTTACATGTTTTGTACAGACAACTATATCATGTATATAGCTATCAGTAGGTTTTTAGACCTCATAATTTCATAATTTCAATACTTTTATTGTGTTATTTTTGTTATTAGCTTACTCTCAAGAAGTTTAGCTAGCCTATACATTTAAAACTATTGCCTTGCTTTATACAAGTCCAAAAGAAAAGTCATACATTGTACCTTGTTGTAGTCCTTATCTTGAACGGCTATTTTATTTGTTTTAGCAATGAAGCCTAATTTTTTGCTTTGACAAGGCAAGCATTAGGCTTAAATTAAAATATTGTTTGTTTGCAGTTTACCGACCGACCCTTGAAAATCCTCCCGACTGTGAAAATTTTATTGCTTTAAATTTGAAGAATTTTTTTTTAATACTTCTATTGACGCGATCCGGACCTTTGGGTCCTTTCTGGAAATGATTTAAAGTCTGGGTCAATTACGCATTTCAAGTTCGGTTTTTCTTAGCTTCCCGTCAAGCGTTCATGTGACCTTTTAATGATAAAGCACATGGAAATTGTTTACAGGTATCCATGAAGTCACGGAGGAGTACTTTACGCTGTCGTCTCGTGTCAATTTTAAGACAAATAACAAACAAAAAAGTTTATTAGTAAACTGTTTATACAGATTCAGGCACATGTAATGATGTGTGATGATATCATCAACGATGATGCAGCAGATATTCATAACTGACACGATAACCATTCTGTCTCAAACAAATCGGGTTCAGAATCTGTGGAGCCTGACTTTATGGAACCAATTTCAGTGGTTAAATAATTCGACATCAGCTTGAAGTATGGCATATTTTCTACAAATCGTTGTGAAGACGACAAAGATGAAACCACTCCTCCGTGACTTAAATCTTCATGGATATCTGTAAACAGGCCTGTACGGAGTAAGGGCTCATTTGAAATTTTAATGGATATAGATCATGCCAAATCAATAAGAAGCAACCCTAACTACACAAAGATGTAGAGAAAATGAATGGTTAGCTTGAAAAATAAATATACTCTCTCTATATTAAATCTATCTTCGATTGCAATGAGTATGCTCCTTTAGGATAAGGGGGGCTGCCCCACTCATTGCAATTATTCTCTTTCTTACAATATTAAATATACCCAAACTGTGTGGCCTGTGTGAATTCAATTAAAACATGTCCTTAGGAGCTATGCTGCCATTTTTTTTATGCATTAAAAACATTTCAGTACAGACCATTTACTTTTAATGGGGTGCTATGGATTTCACCCCAAACTTTAGATTTCTTTGGTTTTCATTAAAGCCTGGCAAAAATATAACCTTATCACATATAATTAAATATTGTTAGAAATATGAAAACAGTCGGATGTCTTAATACTTTTTTTTTCAAGTTGCCTTTTTTTCAATTGAGGAAGATTCAAGGGTTATTTTTTTCTATTAAAAATACACTCTTTAATAATTGTCTTATAAATCTATAATATATACATTTTTCTGATGAAAATACTCTACTCATGAAAATATTCTAGTCAAGAAGCATACATGTCTGAATATATTTCTTTAAAACAGTTCTAGTCATAATGACATTCCTTGTTTATAAGTGTTCCAGTATTTAATAATTATACCATATTTTATGTCATAAATGGACACTATGTTAAAGTTTCAGTTTTGGTTAAAAAGTTTTTTATCTGAAAATGCCTGTTCATTTGATGTTGGTTTTCAGCATGTCCAGTGTTTGTTGTTTTAAAATGTTTTTTTTTCTTCACAAGAAACTTGGTTTAGTGTATGTAACTGCTTGTTTAAACTGTATTTTGGCTGATAAAATAAAATATTTTTCCTACCTACCGACCCTTCAGTCTGAAGGTACAGTCGGAAAACTGCAAACAAACATATTTTTAAGGTTGGCCTTATCATGATTATATTTAAAAGCCTTTCAATACATCATAATTAATTGGACTATGGATGTTTTTTTTATAAAGTCTATATTGATTTTTTGTTTGCACTTTTGGCAAATTAAAATACCTAGTTTAATTTGTCCTATACTATACATTTGTGAGGGGTGTAAAGGAGGGGTTATCTGCACAGAAGTAAGTGAAATTAAATTACCATTTCACGATAAATGAACAATTTAAAATTTCTTGCACATTGATCATGTTGATCTTTTTACCGATTTCACAAAACAAAGTGAATAACGAATATTTTTGACGGCTGCACATGAAATAAAAATGGCAAATCACGTTGCAAGAAAATAACCTGTTACCTACCTCATTTGTATATATGGTCCAGGAACACAGTTATAGTGTTTTCATTTTTGTTGTCCTGTAATATAGCCCCCTAGAGTGGACAGTGTGTTTGCCAATTTTTTTTTTATAGTTATACCTCTTCCAAATTTATTTCTTCATCATGTTCATCTTTTATGCCTCAATAGCATGTAGGGGGATGAAATTACACTGTAAAACAAATTGGGTCATGAATTTTAAAGTGAAGTAGTGATTTGCTCCAGCTGAAAAAAGCTGAAACATGTTAAAAATTAGTATTTAAGAAGCTGTCAAAAGTTCAAGACCTCCTTAAGCATGTTAAGATAAAACTGTAAATATTTTGATTTAGAGCTGACAAAACTGCTATAATTTTGATATAATTTGTCCCAACAGTTATACTAAAGTTAGTCCGAGATTAGAGTAATATCGGACTATACAACAGTCAACACACTGTATGACTAAAAATATTATACAATTGAAAAAGCACAGGTTGGATTTATACTATTTTCATTTATTGTCTCAATGAAATGCACTGCGAAATAACTGTGTTCTCGGGCCATGTATAACTTATAAGGGATCTTCTAAGCATCCAGCATACCCACTGGCACTTGTTCCGGTCACAGACTATATGCAGATTATAAGGGGGGGGGGGGGGGGGGGTAAACTAGTACAAAAACGTCACGGATACAAGTGAATTACCTGCATTTAAAAGTGTGAAATGTTATATACAAAAAGCAGATTTAAGGCACTCATTTTCTGCTATTACTTACAAAAGACGGTTAATTGATACACACTATAAAAATATTTGTGGTGAAATAATTGGGAGTCTAGTATGTATAGGGGAGAGCAACGAGTATATCTACGGTCAATCTTCTTTTCTGTATCTTCCTCTTGCACACGAGGAGCACATCTAAAAATAAAAGCCACACAGTCATTCCCAAAAAATGGGTACAATTCGAAAGTAGACACTGTTAAAAAATAAATTTCAACTGAGCAGAGAGAGAGTGTTGTTTTCTTCTGTGTCTATATCTAGTCTGTCATTTTTTAAATTTTTACTTACACCATTTTAGTTGTTTTCTAGTTTTAGCATTTTTTGTAAGACAAGGTAAGTATGAACGTATCGGAGGTTAGTGTTGTATAAAGTCATCTTAAAAATTGAATTAGAGAAAAACACAAGATTTAAATCCAACCTCATGTGAAATGGGTTACATTTACCACCATAGCAAACTGATTTATACGTATTATTCTGTATATATTGAAAGCAAATACCAATTTTAAGGTCTGAATTAATATAGTGTTTAAAAAATAATTCAAATAAGTAGTTTTCATAACTTATTTAGTAATGAATTTAAACTAATGAAATGTTATGCTGTATAATATTTTAGTTTCATAATACAGCTTTCCAGGAAAAACCCTATTATTTATGTTTTGAATCACTTTTATGTATTTTTTATGCTTGTATTAATCCACACCCCCATCTTTGTTACGGAGGTTGATATCAAACCAGTATCTGAATGCTGATACATAGTAACACTTAACTCTTTAATGCTAGCTTTTCTTAACAATTTATTGACATTACAAACTAAAAAACTGTTTTCTATCAAGTTATATGTTTCTTTTAGTCAAATGGACTTGTTCTTGTCAAAATCTCCGTAACGATTCATGAACTTTCACTCAAAAATATGTTTTACCTAAACCGAATACTGTTCAACTTAATTTTATTAGCTCTATACAGATAATGTCATCTTCCTTCACACCATAATGTATGTATTATACTCAACTATGAAGTTTTGGAGTCAAAATAGTTTCATTTCGAAAATTTCTATCCTCCGTAACGACATTTAAAACCTCCATAACGGACAATTCCAGTTCTTACTAACAGCAAACATATAAATGAATGTAAATATTGGAATTAAATGACAAACAAGACAACAGAATTACACATTTTTCTTAGTAAATCGTTATTTAAAAAGAGTAAAGTCCTGTTAGGGAAAAAAAACTTTTTTTCCTTAAATTTCTATCCTCCGTAACGTAAATCAATGATGTCGTCTATGATTGACATCACCTTTTAATTTTTATTAGTGATAATTGATGAACTGATTTGGTATCTATACCAATGTACAAGAATTTCAATTGGTATGATCGTTTTTACATGCATCTTTAGATTTTTTTTATTTGCATAACCTCCGTTACATTGATGAGTCCTAAATAATCTTGAAAATGTTTGCCATAAACCGCTGTTAAAGTTATGATTGTCGTCGTAATTACACAAGTTGTGTTGTAGACTATTTTAAATCTAAGAAAATGGCTGATATAACGTTTATTAAACGTTATAATGTTGCTCACATAATAGGGAAAAAACAAGTTAACATACCTTTCTCAAAACAACATTTTTTTTCTCAAAATCTGTATTTTGTTTGTCTGTTTTCTTTATAATAAATGATGTCTGCTACAAAAATGACTTTCGGCAGTGTCGGCAGCCGCTGATACTGATAAAAAAGTCTGACAACTAAAACTGTAAATAACTGCGTCACGGAGGTTATTTAAACGGAGGTTAGTTTTATTTACATTATACATGGAAATATGTAACAATATTGTTGAGTTGCTTTCTCAAAACTGATTATTGAGAAGCTTTATGGGTGCTTTCAATGAAATAATCATCATTTTGATTTGTTCTTGGTTAGTGCGTTCCAAAATACGCGTTACGTAGGTTGGATTCTTATATGCGACAATCAAAAAAAAGAGAAAGAGAAGATTTTTCTTTATTTTTCGTTTCATTGCAATAAAAGTTAAAAGCAGGGTTTTAAAATTTGATGTATCAACTTTGCTTAAAGTCACTTTGGGCATGATTTCCAATCATATAAATATGTTTTGACTGTACCTAAAGATACGTTACGGTAGGTTATACGGTTATCCGCGACATTGGTTTAATGGGTAAATCAAAGTGTATATTATAACTTTTGATTCTAAAATATTTTTGTGGATAAAAATCAATATAGTGTCAAATAAAAAAAGCAAATCTAATCACGATTTAAATGAAATAAAGTATTTTAATTCACACCGATATTTGGAGTTTTTCTTGGCGACATTCGGAATTCGTGTGATTTCCGTATTTTGAATAGAAAATCACACAAATATATTTACGATATACATCACAAAAGAATATAATTTTATTTTAGTATACATATTAATCACTTAGAACACGAAAAAGATTATCTGTGACATATGTTAAGCTTGCATTTTGTGGTTATTTCCCGGCGACACTGAAATTTTGTAATTGTACCCATTTTTTGGGAATGACTGCACAATGTCCAAACGGAAAAATTTAAATGAGGATTTACTCTTTTTAAATGTATTCCACATATTATATCACTAAAAACTACTACTATTGAAGTATGTACTGTTTGATACTATAGTATAGATGTTATTTAAAAAAATATGCATGCAGCTGTAAAAGGTAAAAATTTCATACTAAAAACTGCATACTGAAACTTTTTAAAAGCTTTTTTTTTAATTCAGTATCACTAGAAACAAATGTTCAACAACCAGGGGCGGATGCAGGAATTTTCGAAAGGGGGGGGTGCTAACCCAGGGCACCCAGGGCAAATGGGGGGGGGGGGGTGCAAAACATATGTCCCGATACAAATGCATTGATCGGCAAAAATAAAGGGGGGGGGGGTGCATGTATTAGAATTTTATCGAAATAAATGTATTAAACATTTAAAATAGATAAACAAAAGTCAAGATGTAAAACAATTCAATGTAAAACGAACCGCAGGTATAAGTTAGCATTGACCTTATCATCTTCCATTTTAATGTTTCCGACAATCAATAAGGCAACAACTGTTACTTGTGTAAAATGATTATTTCTATGGTCGAAATTTTAACTAAACGCTTTCCTCTGCAATGATGGGAAACTCTTTCTGGATGAAAATTGTTCCTTTGATCAGTATTTTTGTATTGGGTAGGTACACATAGTTTCTTGTCTTTTAATACTGCAATCGATCATTCTTTTATACAAATACAGATTGACTATATATTGACTATACTAAGTTTTCAGACGAATCAGTCAACCCATCGTTGTGTTGATGCACCTGAAATGATAATTTTAATGAAGTTGTGCAGTTTATGTTTACTATCTTATATAATTATAGATTGAGATAAACTGTAAATTACAGCAATAATGTTCAGCAAAGTAAAATCTACAAATGCGTCAATATGACCAAAACTGTCAATTGACCCCTTAAAGAGTTATGCCCTTTTTACAAAAATCCTCTCCTTCAAAACTACTTCAGACAAATTTAAGCAAACTTGGCCACGATTATTATTAGGGGATCTAGTGTAAGAAATGTGTCCGATGACCCCTCCTGCTAACCAACTATGATATGACTAAAAATAGAAGATAGGAGTAACAAGCAGTTTTTGACTAATATCTCTGAAAGAGCAAATTTGACTTTGGTAAAAACTTAGTGATCATCAAGTTTCAATCTAACTGCCTGAATCTAACGAATCAGACAAACTGTTTTTGGGATGCTGCCCCATAATTGGTAATTCTATTGAAATCTTGCGTTTTTTGGTTATCATCAGATATAGACATTTGAACTGCATTTGTTTGCACCTGTCCTTAGTCAAAAACCTCATGTTTAGTGGTTGTCGTTTGTTGATGTGATTCATAAATTTTATATAAGTGTTTCTCGTTTCTCGTTCTTTATATAGACCGTTGGTTTTAAATGTCCTGTTTGAATGGGTTTACACTATAGTCATTGTTGGGACCATTTATAGCTTGCTTTTCGATGTGAACAAAGGCTCCCTGTTGATGACCTTACATTGACCTTTAATGAGGGGGGGGCAAGGGGTTTAGCTGTTATGGGGCATTTTAATTCTTTGTTATCTGTTATTCTGAAAATATATTTGCTGTTAGCTGTTATTGTCTTATTCATTGTTAGCTGTTATTGGGCTTTTAGTTTTTTTGTTATCTGTTATTGTGAAATATGTTTTTGCTGTTAACTGTTATTGAAAATTGGAATGTTAGCATTTTTTTGACAGCCAAAATCGGTAGAAGTTGATGATCATTAGATATTGTAGTCTACCACTACTAATATGTTGGTCCTATATTCGGAGAAGGATACCATTAACATAATTATACCCATCACAGAAGTGAGGTCCAGGACAATTTCAGTATACACATGTATCTTATGATTATCCTTTGTAATTAATTCCATTTTTTTTTGGAACATTTATTTAGAATTATCTTTTTTTTTTGTATGAGGAGTAATGTTCCATGTTTCCCGTACGAACATATTAAATAAGAACAATTCTTAATATGACAAAAAGGAATATCTAGCAAGATACAACCAGTTAACCTTTTATACTATATGGTACATAGACTCAGCTCTTTTTAAAGCAGAACCAAATACATTGTACAATGAAAGTTCCCACCATGTTCTTGGTTTCGACGCTGCACATAACTTCAAGCCATTGTTCCCCTATTAAGCTACTATGTATTCTACTAACTAGTAGACTTGGTACAATCAAAAACCTGATAAAAAAATGTTCAAATAAGGCCTTTAGAAATAGTGGAATAAATTACTTTTGGAGTGTCAAAATTGGTTCGAGGTCATGCTTTAAATATAATCGGTGCTTTTGATTTTTCTACCCTATATACAACTTTGCCTCATAGTCTTATTCAGAAAAATTCACACACCTCATTAAATGGGCATTTAAAAAAGTCAGAATGCCAATATAAATATTCAAACTCTTTTAGGTCATATTTTAGTAGCAACAAGCACAAGAACTATGTCAATTGGACCTACTTTGATACCATAACTGCCCTTGAATTCTTACTAGATATCATTTTTTTTTCTTTGACATATTCCTCATTTCCATTCTCAATTTAATTACAGACTAGTTAAATTACAAGCATGTGTGAGTTTCCATAACTGTACAACAATAAATGCATGAGCGCATGATACGCCCATCGCCTTTTTGAAATATTCGATTACTTCTCAATGTCATATCAGATATTTATCAAAATCAAAAGGGAGCTTCAGTCAATATATATCATGTATATAAACAATACATCAAAGTTTCATGAGAACTGCTGAAAAAAAATTTGAGTTATTGTCTGAAAACTGGAAAATACATTCTTTTTTAATGAATAAACCCCTTAACTGAATAACATAAAATCGAAAATTAATAAAAATCGAAAGGGCCCTTGTAACAATAGATATAAACAATTCAGCAAAGTTTCATGAGACCTGCTGACAACGTTCTTGTGTTTATGTCAGAAAACTAAAAAATCCCCCCTTTTTGATTAATAAAACCCCTTAACTTGGAAACATAAAATCTAAAATTTATAAAAAATGAAAGGGAGCTCATGTCAATAGATATAAACAATTCACCAAAATTCCTTGCAAATTTGTGAAAGGATTTTTGCGATAATTATTATCAGAAAACTGAAGAAAAAAACCCCACCATTTTTATTGAATAAAACCCCATTACTCAGAAACTTAAAATCTAAATTTTATTAAAAAAAAAACGATAGAGAGCTGGCGTCAATAGATATAAACAATTTCCCAAAGTCTTATGTAAATTGGTTAAAGAGTGTTTGAGTTAATGTCCGACATGTTGACAACGGACGGACAAGAATATACCAAATATTTCTCTAAAACTCTTAAAGCCATGTTCATAGAAAATGGAAGTCATTTCAAAGGATTATACCCGTAATAAGAAATACTGGATTTGTCAAGGACCTGACTAATTTTAATATTTCATTTACTGTTATCTGTTTTTGTCCATTTTAATTCCTTGTTATCTGTTATAAGCCAAATCAATTTGCTGTTTTGCTGTTATTGGGACCCCCCTTGCCCCCCTCTTTAATGGTTTACTTTTACAAATTGTGACTTGGCACTCATACCACATCTTCTGATAACTTAAAACTGTGAACAGACTCTAGAGGATTATGGATATAATTCAATAGCAATTTTAATCAATTGCGACGTTTTGTTGTACACTTTTGGAAATATTATCAAAATGAGCTATGTTATTTGACTACACAAATCATTAGATTACTCTAAGTATTTAAGCGGTTATACCTCATATGCAGTATTGTTGGCAGACATGCAATAATTATATTACTCGTGGCCTTTTTCGAGCAACTATGTCTAACGGTAGTACAATTTCCATGCATTAGTTTATATTGTAAAACAGGAAATGCATGGCCAACTGGACATCATATGTGGCTGAAGTTTCGGAACAAGCAATACATGTACGTCGAAGAGCCAATGACATGGATGGACGCTCAGGTTGGTCCTTTCTTAAATAACCAAGAGTCCAATTATTGACGGTTTTCAGATATTTAACCAAGTTTGTCATCAACAAATGCATATGATCACGAAATATATTTACTCGAGGGAATGATGCCTGAATAAGTAACCAAACATATAGGATTAACCAAATGCTATGGACCACAACCTATTTTCAGTTATTTTCGGATTTGGCTAGACTTGCTATAGGTCCCTTCCTTATTCATGTTATTATGTTGTTTTTTTTCCAATTTTGCCCCTTTTATAATTTTACTGCTATAACTAGATTACCATTATACTGACATCTGCAGGAGGGCAATCAGTAGGCTGGCAGTTATCACTAAACATATAAATTACTAAGAAAGAAATAATAGAAAGGGAATTGTAACAAGTCTAGGATTTGGCTTATTATCTTTATTATTTTTATGTGCAGATAGTCTGCTCAATACGAGTAAAATCATTAGATAAATATAATAAACGTATTACGCAAATTTGAAAATATCGATGACACCTTTATTGAAAAGGGGGTGTATATATAGTGCACTTGGTGCCTGTGAAAAAGGAAACACACACAAAGGAACAAGTTAATTTTCAACTAACAAGAAAAGCAGGGCAATCAGATTATATATTGACGTACTGAAATTGAAACTTGCTGCTCTTATTCGATAAAATAAGTTGTCCTCACGTGCGGAACAAGTGCAGAGAACTAATTGTAGTTTAGATAACTCTTATTCAGAATTTAAATGATAAATGTTATTTTTAGAGTGTATGTAATTCGATTGGCGGATTCCTAGCGACAGTTTCTAATGAAAAAGAAATGAGGTTTATCAAGTCTATGACAAGAGGTATGCATAATTATATACTTAAATAGTAGACGGATAGAACTATATTTAACTTGAGCGTTCGTTGAAAGTTTGTTTAATCACTTCAATCTCATTTAAATATAGGTCTCTGATTTTGTTATCCTCATAATTCGACGCAAGTTACGATAGATCTGGTATTGAATTGGATTGTAATCACTTTAAATTATTTTCATGTGTTGTAAAGTTTCTTCTAACAACGTATGGATTGGTGCTACGGACATGTTTGCTGAAGGACGCTGGGTCTGGATTGAGAATTTAGAGCCGATGTCGTACAACATCTGGTACCCTGGAGAACCAGCAGAAGGGAAAAGGGCAAATTGCTTAGTCTGGTACCATTACAAAGGATTCTACTGGCACGACACTGAATGCTATAGCAAACGCATGTTTATCTGTCAACGGTAATTACATTTTCTTCTTCTGAAATTAACAGTATAAACAGACGTTATTCTGAAAGTGGAAACATTTTGTTTTCTTCTTCTTCAATGTTCATTTAATTTATTGTTCAGGACTCTATTGGTAACTTAAAACCTTAAGGCACAATTTAGATACATGTATGCTAACCATGCATGATGCAAATGAATAAGTTAACAGGCTATAAATCATGATGTATTTACATATTTCTTATAATTATTTTTTAGTTCTGTTAAAAGAGGAAAAAACTGAAGGATGAATGCTGATTTATGAGTTTCACCAAAATAAAATCATATGAAATAATAAAACGTCCAAATATACTATCTTTATTTTATCAGTCTAAATACACCTTAAATTTTACTAGAAGAAATTGCGATGTAAACTTGAAGGTACATGTATGGTCATGCAACCGCCCATAAACCTTTTTAGCCCCATCACATTATATGTGTGTGTTTGTCCATAGTCAGGATGGTTGTTATTTAGTACCGTATATCACAGTTGTTTTTCATTTAGTTTTAAATCAGGTCGTTATATATTTCTTATTCGAATTGTTTTATATTTGGCATGCCAGGGCCTTTTATAGCTTGCTATGTGATATGGATTTTATTTAATGTTGAAAGGCCATACGATGAGCTATACAATATTTCTAGGTGATTTGGTCTCAAGTGGAGTCCAATGACAATCATTCCACACATTTTTAATTCACAGAAGCCAGATCATTTAATGTCACATTCCCATATATTTATAATATTCTGTCTTTTAACAATCCACATTTTTCTGATTGGGTTCAATTAATGTATCCCTCAGAACTAGAAATTAAAGAAACAACAGACACGGCTTCCTATGTCTCATTTTAGACCAATTATACCTCGAATTTTGACAAAATCGGTCATCTCAGTAACAGAATCTATGACAAATAAGACGATTTTAATCTCCTTCACCTTAGTAGCAATGCACCAACTGCACCAGCATATGGGATATACATTTCCCCAACTCTTACGGTATTCAAAAGCTTCCAGCTGCTACGGTGTCCGAGTAGAAAGTTTAAAGTATAGATTCTAGATACTGACGTTGTTTATAATCTATATAACGTGAAACAGTATTCTTTTACTTGTCTTCATAAAGTATTACTTTCAATGTTTAGTATATTAATGGTAAAATCAATTTGACGTGGCTCGGTACTTGCGCATCCTGTCATTGTGTTATGGAACATTTTTGTGTTGTTGTCTTCCGATTATGCTATATGCCTTTTTGTTTTTCTTTTTGACATATTTGTTTGTTCTTATATTGATTAAGATTAACACAATGTTGACTTCTGGCCTCACGGTCATAAAACTTTCGAGCATGATTTTTGTAGTCAGACTCGAAAATCAACCAATCAAATTGCTGGATTTCATGTTTCGAGCACGATTTTTGTGCTCCGAGTACTGAGCAAAGTTTTATGCCTTCAAGGCCAGTTATCCCATTTTTGACATTATTACCTTTTTCTAATGTCTGTTTATTTTGTTCGTACATCGTTGTCATACGAGTGAGAGATTAAGCTATCTATAAAAACAGGTTTAATCCACCACTTTCTACATATGAAAATATCTGTACCAAGTCAGGAATATTACAGTTGTTGTCCATTCGTTTGATGTTACCGAGCTTTTGATTCTGCCATTTGATTAAGGACTCGTTTCCATTTTGAATTTTCCTCGGAGTTCGGTATTTTTTGTTGTTTTACTTTTTTATATGTAAACTATAAAATGTGTCGCCGTGAGTGATGTGTATATTTTACAGTTATTGGTTATTTTTTTATTTTTGCTTGTGATAGAGCTGTCTACTGTTAGTTTTTATTATAACATTTGTTCTATTTCTTTATATTTTAGTATATCCACCCAAGAACATATATATAGATATTAAATATACTCTTCCAAGATCAACTTCATTTGATTTGTGGTGGATAATTATACCACATCTGCTTATTTTTGTAGTACTGATGCAAAACATAGGTTGTAAATTTCGTCGTTGTAGTTGTAGTTGGTTGGTTGATGTACATCCAGTTGCAAATATTTCATGCATGTATTTTCAGGACGAGAACAAATTAACAATCCATACAATTGGTAGGTTCTGTTCTGAGTGCGGGATTAGGGTTGGAGAAATTAAGAAGTCCACACGAATCAAATGAGGGTATACTGGATAGGGACAGAAATATTACCTTGCAATACGTTACCTAATGAGCCCTTAAAGAGTTATTGCAAGTGCAAATTCCTTCGTGAATTATGGACAAAAGTAAAATGACATATTAGGAAAACGACAACGATACAGCATCCGAACAGCACAACAAACCACACAATATCTAGAGGCCAATATATGATCGAGTGTATGTTATTTTAAACAAACATGTAAAAATCGCATGTACTCTTTAATTTAATTAAGCGATTGGGGGTTCATACACGGGATTGTTTAACCCTTCAGTATTCTGTATATATGCCCGTCTCAAGCCAATAGCCTTTCAATCGGTGTTTGTCGTTTGTTTTCTCTTTTGAAACGTTTTGAATTTATAATGTTTAGGCCTTTTACGGCAACGAGTTTTGTTCAATGCTGGAAGCTGCACTTCGAAATACATATTTGCTATTATCCCTATCTTTTGGTCGCTAGTGTACAGCTGTAGCTGTCGCATTGAACATCATACCACATTACACACATGTACCTTATTTTCATACTGTTCAAAATGATTTTGTTGTTTAGTTGGGTTTTTTTCAGGCTTTCTACTCGCCCATCTAGTACTCATAAAATTAAAATAAAACAACATACAAACAAACAATATATAACCAATAATTTCGTGGTTTTAAAATGATAGAATGATTAAATACAAACACAAAATACGAAAACACACAATAAATGTTAACAAACTGTTGTGTATTGCCCTCTTTTCATTAGGAAAACCTTACTATCAAAATCAAACCGTGTTTCGAATGAGAAACATTCAACATTACCTCTCGCAATTTTACGTCTGGAATAGAGAGTACCTAAAATTTTCTTGTTACAATCAGACGGTTTTTTCAGTCTACTTTTTGTTTTTTGATGCAAAGCTCCGATTGTTCCTGAGGCGTCTATCGTTGTTACTTTGTTTTTTCTAGCGACAAATGCTAAATAATTATCCACAATTTCTCGGCCTATTGCTAAATTAGGATATATTTTCCAAGGAAATTTACGATTTACGACAAAATAATCCTCGGCATACCCATATGATATATGGCTTTTCTTAAATGCTCTTTCAACTTCTTTTTCTCCACGTATATTCGTTATTTTGTGAACGTTTAGTAATAAATCACTTCTTTTACCAGAAAGAAGTATTGGGTTTCTATAAATAGCAGTATTGTTTACTACTCCTTCCAGAGTGGATAAAAATCCTTGATTAAATAGTATATCCGCATTTGCATAAGCGTATAATTTGCTATTAACTAACCTTTGTGCCGTCAAAAACATATCTTTCAAAACTGGGGTTCCATTACATGATTTTAATCCAACACTTAGCGTTAAGTCCCATCCAATACTGCTAACATATTTCCTAAGTTTCGAGTTATCAGAGAAAAATATAAGAACTACTTTCGGTTTCATCTGTAACCAGTTATGTATGGTATTGTTGTAAATATAAAATTTCTCCATGGTGGAATTAAAAGATGTAAAGAGTGTTAAGAAATGCTCTTCGGAAGTAAACCGAGACTGTGTGGTGCTATCTTGTGCTCTCATGGTCTCCAATGTCGACATATTCAATGTTTGTTTAATAGAGAAATAGAAATGGCTGCGTTTTTGTCTCCCTAATATGGAGACATGGTTGACATTGGTTGGGGCAACGTGCAACTGGGTTACCATCAGAACGAAAATTGTCGGGTAGAACACACAAAAAAATCCAAACAGATTTTTCATTTTCATTTAACTGTTGCATTAGTCCCCTTTATTCTCTTTATGATTTGGTTGGTATGTTCTTTATCAGTTTCTCTTCTTCGGAAAAAACCTGCAAAGAAAAAAAAACATCCTTCAAGAATGAGTCAATTATACTTCAAAGGATCTAAAAATCAGAAACATGTTTGAATTGAGTGGGTGGAATGGACAAGAATAGTCACAATCACCAACTTATAACATGTTCAGTGATTTACTTTAAGAAATTATATTTCTTCATGTCATACTCTATGCTCATTTTAACATGGGTAGGCACTATATTTACCGATATTTTACACTGAGCTTAATTGAAGGAATTATTTGGATTCGAATAGGACAAATACAGTATTCTATAGGTCGAAGCGTATGAAAATACTTGTAAAGTGTTTGGCTGTTCTCGTTTCCTCCCCGTGCAGTCTATACATTACATTTTCACGTCATATTATAATCATCTTTTATACTTATAGAATACGCCATATCAACAGAAAATCAATCATACATTACTTCCTATGTGTTAAAACTCATCATACACACATTCCGGTCCAAATTTAACCCATAAAAAAACATAATTCTGAACCATTATACACTAACCAACAGAAAACAAAACACACATTCAGGACCATACATTAACCAACAGAAAACAAACACACATTCAGGACCATACATTAAACAACAAAAAACAAAACACACATTCAGGACCATACATTAACCAACAGAAAACAAAACACACATTCAGGACCATACATTAACCAACAGAAAACAAAACACACATTCAGGACCATACATTAACCAACAGAAAACAAAACATACATTCAGGACCATGATTTAACCAACAGAAAACAAAACACACATTCAGGACCATGATTTAACCAACAGAAAACAAAACATACAGAAGAAGAAGAAGAAGAAGAAGATGCTTTATTTCCATAAAATGGGCTCACAAGGAGCATAATATAATATCATTGTAATATAATATTCTTTTACAAATATAATAAACAACACATAGTTACAAACACAAATAAGAAACAACAGTTATCACATATTAGTATATATATAAAACCTTTGTCTCAGGCACACCTCTGGAAAGTAACAAAAAGAATACTGTGAGTAGGCTAAATATATCTAGCTGAACTGCAAGAGGCACCTAGGGACGGTGCTATATGGCATGGTGGGTGCATATTAAAATGTGTTTAGGGACATTAATGATATGGTAAGATATTGTAAGAAGTTGCACATAAATGGTATGTCATCCTCGTGCCTGGTGCAGAGGAGTCAGTACTATTTAAAGTGACACAACTGCAAGAGGCACCAAGGGACAATGCTAATTGACATGCCAAAGTGCACAAATTACAAAAAAGATAAAATATTACCAGTTTAATAAAAAAGATAATAATATCGCAAACAAGAAGGTAATAGAACTTGTACGATGTGTCCTGTACCCCACCATGCCAACCTTGTGCCTAGTGCAGAAAGCCTGATTAAATATTTATCTTTAAAGTTATATTTTATCTTCATCAATTAACTCACAGACAGATATCAAAATATCAAGATTCTCTACATTAAGAAGCCATATCAGTTTTTGGCTAGGAATCAAATGCTTAAAGTTTGAGCATAGTAAGTCAATAGTGGAATTCAAATAATTTCTCTTATCTTGTGATGATGTACATGAGAATAAAAAATGTTTTTCATCATCAACTTCATTTGAGGTGCACCTGAGACATATTCTGTCTTGTCGGAGAGGACCCTGATAGCGACCTTGTTCAATTCTTAGTCTGTGAGAAGAAATACGCAATCGAGTGAAATTTCTCCTCTGCTCAGGTGATTGTAATATAGTAAGGTATCTTTCAAGACCAAAATGAGTCTTAAAAGTGCTATAGCTACAAAGCTTCCCATCAGCACAATTGTGCATTTGGTTTCTCCACTGTATTTCATAGTGCTCATACAAAAACTTTTTAATTAAAATTTTGAATCTAAAGTTGCTTGCAAAGGTTAGACTGTCAACCCCATTAATTTTTTTTTGCAAATAGTTTAAAGATCCATACCAAGAGGGAATTTTTGATTCAAATAATAGCTTTGACTCTAAATATGCATCTTTTAGTAAGGGAAAGGATGAACCCAAATTTTCAAGCCGGTGCCAGTATCTGATCATAGATTTGGTGATATCAAAATGTAAAGGAAATCTCCCAAGTTCTGAAAGAGTGGCAAGGTTTGTTGCTCTTTTCCCCACACCTAGTAATAATTTACAAAATTTCATATGTAATCTATCTGAAAAAAGTTTAGGATACGCTTGATCAACTGTAGAAGTCTGAGAATTTAATTTTTTTTTGAAAGGATTAAAAAAGCCCCAAATTTCCGAACTATACAAAAGAATGGGTTTAATTGTATGATCAAATACATGGAGGCTGTTTTTAATATTGGGATTCAGTGATAAAAAGTCCTTTCGTAGCTTGTAGTATGCTTTCAATGCCTTATTGTACAATTCCTTCTGAGCAAAGGAAAAAGATCCTGATGCACTAAATGTTATATACCTAAATATTTACAATGTTGAACACAATCTATCAACATGTCATTAAAATAAAAATTATGTTTTATATGCCTGCCTGCTTTGTTAAATACCATCACCTTAGTTTTTTTTAGATTAATTTTCATACACCAATCTTTACAATAATTATTTAATTGATCAAGTTTACACTGAAGCCCCTTTTCCGAGGAAGAAAAAATGACAATATCGTCAGCATATGATAAACAATGAACTGGTTTTGAGTTAACCAAGACTGGATCAGGTGACTTTTCTAGATAATCAGGGAGATCATTGAGGACCATGATTTAACCAACAGAAAACCAAACACACTATATCTGGCCTATACCTTTACCAACAGAAAACCAATCACACATTCTGCTTTAAACTTTCGTTTAGTACATGTACTATGTTAAATTAACACTCATGATTCATCGGTTTAAACAAAATAACCAGTGATATCTGCTGCTGGGATTTAAGAAGTCATACATCGTTAATCATAACTAAATTTCTCTTCTATACATATCATTTAAGGCTTAAAAAAAATAATATGTGTTTCCTATTACATCTTTGAAAAAAATAAGGTAGGTAGGAATGGATTTTTTTTTATTTTACTTTTTTTTTTTTACATTGAGTCTATGGGAGGGACATTCTGTCGTTAACAGTGCTTATTGAAAAATGACAAAAAAAAAAAAACTTTTATCGGGGTAGGCTATTTTTTAGCTTAAAAATAGGGAGAGTACCGTAATAGGAAACACACATTTTTTTTGTCCTTATTGGAATCAGTGAAACAAGTTCCAATTAATATAAAAAAGAAGATGTGGTATGATTGCCAATGAGACAACTCTCCACAAGAGACGAAAATGACACAGAAATTAACAACTATAGGTCACTGTACGGCCTTCAACAATGAACAAAGCCCATACCGCATAGTCAGCTGTAAAAGACCCCGAAATGACAATGTAAAACAATTCAAACGAAAAAACTAACGGCCTCATCTATATAAAAAAAAATGAACGAAAAACAAAGATGTAACACAAAATGGTTATGTACAACGTTAACGCCTAGACTATGACGACACAATAAATATAATAACAATCTAACTTACACGTTTATTTGTTTACATCACTTGTTTAGATGACAATCGACACATCTTTATATATACTTGAACTATTAAAGTAATAAAGTGCACGCTCTTCTACCACCTGAGAAATTTACAGTTTACTTTGTTTAGATTATCTGTCAATAAGTGTCGTAAAACATAGAAGAGCAGAAAATTACCGTCACGTGGTCAGTTCAAATAGTCTGTACTCAAAGACATTTTGAATGTACTTGTATAGGTACAAACAAGAGAACATATCTATGTAGCTTTAGCATACAGTTGTGAACATTCCACGTTTAATAAATGTAATTTCGTTATTTATACTTCTTGTTTCCCATGGAGCACATTCTATATTTCCCCTCGAAATCATCTGGCGGGAAAATTTGGATCCAATAATTTTTTTGTTACAATTTCCCATTTTAATTTTTATTCTGTGGTCAGTCTTTTGGTGAAGAGCACCGATTGTTGCTGATGAATCGATTACATTTATATTTCCATTTTTTCTGGCCATATAAACGATGTAATTATCAACCATTGATCGTCCAATCACTACGTCACTGACTATTTTCCATGGAAACTGACTATTTACAATGAAATAATCCTCTGCAAATCCATACGACATGGAACTTTGTATTATCAAGTTTTCAATATCGTCATATCCGCTAATTCGCTCTGTATTTAGTCTGTCAATGTGAAAGTCCATTCGTTTCCCACTAACTAATAAAGGATGATAATATAATCTATGAAACTTTGATAAATAATGTAAAGTATTTAGTAATCCACGATCAAATAAAATATCTGCATTAGCATACGCATAAAATTTGCTTTTAAACATTGATTTAATTTTAAGAAACATTTCTTTCAAAACAGGCGTCCCATTGCATGCTTTAAGTGGTATGCTTAAAGTGACATCCCATCCTATACTTTTCACATGTGTCCGTAGTCTGTCGTCCTCAGAGAAGAAGACCAGTTTCACATCATTGGATTTCAGCAATTTCCAGTTATGTAAAGTGTTATTATAAACAACGAACTTCTCCATATTGGGATCAAAGGTAGTAAACAACGTTAGAAAATGTTCAGTAGGATATGATTTGACCGATCTGTTTGATTTGGCCGCAACTTTTTCTTCATCATCCCGTAAACTCAAAATCTGAGAAGACTTTGAACACATATTATACGGACATCGGTATTTTGTTGCTCTATTATATTCATATGGGACCAAAACAGCGACATGGTGCATCACGAATATCACAATGAAAACGAGGCATGGTAAAATGATATGGGTGTGATGTCTCATACTTTTATTCTATTATATGTTATTCGTGAATGCACCCATCAACAGCAAGTCAATATTCTGAAATAGACAACAGCTTATCGAATTAGCAATTACAGTTTGTGTATTTTTGTACAAAATCAACTTTACATGTGTTTCACTCATTCTTGAAGACTGTTCGTTGATCTATAGTTGTTAATTTCTGTGTCGTTTTGTCTTTTGTGGAGAGAGGTCTCATATGCAATCATACCACTTCTTCTTATTTTTGTATTATACTTTCTTTCTTTCCCCAAAAAAAAACAATTTCAGTCTTAGTCCTTTTGTGCAAAAAATATATTTTCTATGTGTTGGTTTACTTTCTGTTCTTTTGACTTATTTCCATTTTAAGTGGTGACAGTTCATCTTCGGCTAATGGTTCTATGTCGTCCTCTGATACTTTTTACATGTCAATCCTGCTTTGATTGGTAGCTATATACTGTCACAGTGAATTTGTACAATCAGGGATTATGTAGAATCCCTGATTTTTCAGGGAATATGTAGAATCACTAAAATCATTAGTAATTATATATAAACCCTGAAAATGACCAGTGATTTTACATAATCACTGAACATCTTAATAATTATTCTACAAATTCCCTAATATGTTTTCAGGGATTATGAATAATTTAATGATCCTTTGTTTGATAAAAAAAAATATTATAGACAAATTATATTTTTTTCTTTCAATAATTTCTTGCCAGATGAAATAATTTTGCTTTTAAACACAGAGGATGATCTAAAAGATAAAACCAACACAGGGTTTCGAGATAAAGTTGAAGACTTCAAAATTAATGATATCAACATTCCCTTTATAGCAATAGCTTTACATGTATTGTTTGTTTATTAAAAGCCAGCGTCAAATGAATATTCAGGTATAAAAGAAGATGTGGTGTTATTGCCAATGAGACAACTGTCAACAAGAGACCAAAATGACAAAGAAATTAACATCTATAGGTCACCGTACGGCCTTCAACATTGAGCAAAGACCATACCGCATAGTCAGCTATAAAAGACCCCGAAATGACAATGTAAACAATTCAAACGAGAAAACTAACGGCCTTATTTATGCTCTATTTTTAAATCCACAAAGCATGTTATTTGTGATACATGTAAAGCAAATGGTGAAGGAGATTATGGAGCATCTGTTTTGTGTGGTTTTTGTTTTTGTTTAAATGAACAAGACATTCAAACTGTGAGAACTTAGGCATCTAAATGTAGGAAAAACAGGCAGAACTAAGGATTGACACATAGAAACAAATTTTAGAGGAAGCTTGCATTTGGTGTAATATTCTCATAGCAATTCCACATGGTAAAAAAGGAAAGGAAAACCCGAAAAACATAATGACAATTGTTTATAAAAAAAGTCTGAAAAAGAATATCGCCTGACTACAAAACATGGTATCTTTCTTGCTCGAACCGGTTCACGGTTGCAAATTCCCATCTTTTGTTGGGGGGTACCTTCAGATGTTTTACTGAACATTTTATTATTACACTTAGGCGTGTCGTTAAAATCGGATTCGATATGTGCAGGAAAAGGTTTTCTAAAATGTGGATATTGTGGTAATAACAGATGTGAAGCATATTACTTTGATATATTGTGTTTCACATTTTCATGTAGTGTGCCTAACATTTTAAAAAATTTGGGTTATCATTTTGATATATTCTGCTAAACATTTTACAATTATGTTACTTTTATACAATGTTGTTTTTATGTGATTTTATAGAATAAATAATTTCAATTTTATTCATTTTCTTTATAAATAAAACTATTTCTTCATTTCAGTTATTATGTAGAATCCCTGATGTTTTTTCTAGTGATTATACATAATCCCTGAAAATTTCAGTGATTATATATAATCCCTAAACTAGCCAGTGATTCTACATAATCCCTGAAAATTTCAGGGATTCTACATAATCACTGATTATACAAATTCACTGTAACATATATAATATGCTATCCTTTACAAATTATTTTTAATAAAAAAAAAAATTGTGTAGTCATTTTGTCTTATTCTTTTCACAATATATATATAATTTTTTTTCTCGTTCATATGTCTTTGGCGTTTCATTAGCAAACACATTTCAATTAAGATTACTAGATTACAACTTACCTTAAGTTGAGTTCTTCTGTACTTATCTGACCACCTTCCACTTCACCGAGCGTCCTTTACGAACTGTCGTGTATTGTTCACGAATGTGTCCAATCATTTCGCTGGACAATCATTTCGAGTATTTGAATACCGATTTAATGATGATTTTATAATTGTCAAAATAAAGTCAAAAGTGGTTATCATTTGTTATCTATTTTTATTGCCTCCTGATTATAAAGACAATTTTCAACAAAATATTTACTAGTACATGTAGTAAATCCATGATAACTTTTAATACTTGTATTTATGACTATTCATTTTGGGTATTGTCACACATTTTCGTAAAAGTTTGTTCTTCGTATGTTACAAAGTCCGATCGGAGAGGCTAAATCAAAAAGGTATATAATAAGGAAGACCGTTTCAGCAGTAAATCCCCCCTGCAAATGTTTTTTGACACGTTAATTGTATGACCTAACCGGAAAAATGCTCTAATTTGGTTTATGGTTATGGCAGGCGGAGTTATCCGCCCGTCTGTCTGCTGTCCAACATCTTTTGAGACATTCTTTCACCTTGTCGCCGTCCTTGTCTGAAGATTAAAAATCATTAAACATTTGCTACTGGACGTAAAAAAGGAGCTTTTTCTGACATTCTCTTTATACCATGTATAATATACGCCGATGAAAAAGCAATCCAATAGCACAAACCTCAAAAGATATTTAGAGGCTAACATACGCGAGGGTGTGGATAGAGGTTCAAAGAGTAGAGAAACATAAAATAAAATATGAATAGAGAACAACGAGGTGCTTAAATATAAAGAAAACAGAATAATGGGCAAAAACAATATACAAAGAATAGAAAAAAATGGCCTAAAACATTAAAGAAAACAGTAACGAAGGACCTCATTCAGACCCTCATACTCAGCCAATGCAGAAGCACTCTATTTTAATAAAAAAAAAATCAGTTGATAACTTTCTCCTCTATTAAAAAAGTCTTTACAAGTTTAATAGATCTAGTTTCTACTTTACAAGGTATATGGAATAGGTATTCAGTAATCGGAATATGCAATATATTTTAGCGAAAATGTCCAATCTGATTATAATTCAAATCTTTACCAACTCGTATTCTTGTAGATACCGAAATCCGACACACATTTTAATAAGATTGGGGATATTTTTACAATAGGAATTGCAGTCATTTAGGAGGTTTAGTCACGTTTCTCCAACATTTGATAATTAGACTAAAACAACATAAGGGATTAGGGGGTCCTCATAAGGACTGGCATCGTGATAATTACCTGTATTTCACCTATATCAGGTTTTAACTCAAATATTGTAAAAAGGGGGATATTGTTAAAAAATATTTATATCAAAACATTAACAAATCATATATTTTTGGTCGAGTATAACCAGAAACGGTTACGTAATTATTTTCATCCGCCGTATTTGATTTACAAAATTAAAAAGGTTATTCAACAAAAAAAAATCCGTAAATAAACAAGGGAAATTCTAATCAAACTGAAAATTTCATAAAAAATTATGAAGAAATAATCTCGAAATTATTTTTTTTTAAAGATTTTTTTTTTTATTAAAAGTAACATGAAAAATCGAAATGTTCACTGACTGTACCTCATTTTAGTAATGTATTCTATTACTTGATATATTTTTGTATTTCTGTTACATGTAGATGTTAAATCTAAACCGATGCAAAACAGCCAAGTTTTATTTATGTAAAAAGTCACCAAAAGCGATTGTCTTCTAGTGCGAAGAACCGTATATCTACCTAGTCGTTCTGTCTGTATATCACTAGAGCCGAAGCCAGTTTTCGTGGTATGCTGTCTTAGTAGATAAAATAGTCAGTCGTATATCTGTTCACTTTTTCCTCGAAAACGGAGCTGATACAAATTGGGTACATCACGTCGCGTCATGATCTATAGTGTTTAACTGTGGGAACTGGCTTGGTGAATATTGTGCACTACTAGTATTTTCGATTTGTTACTTAAGCTTTGGACAATTAATGCAAGTTGACTAAGAATTTTGAATAAACTGGATATGTGATAATAAGCTGCGTTTTGTACTTTTATATAAGATTAATGAGGTAACCATTTTTGAAATATAATACTAGTGTTTACTTAAAGATTGACATGGGACGCTAGTTGAATAAAAATAAAGAATAAATCTACACTCTTCTTACGGGTTCTACAAAATTTCTCAGACAAGATATTGTTTTTCTGTATGCTTAGGGAGCTACCATTTGATTTTTATGGGGTGCTAGGATGAAATTTGAAAAAAAGGGAGGACAGGATTTTGAGTAAAAAAAAAGGCAGGATGAGTAACTGGGCAAAAAAAAGGCAGGATGACAATTGTTGTAAAAAAGTCAGGATAAGCTAAGAAAAAAAAAGGCAGGACCGAATAGACTGAAAAATAAAAAGGCAGGACAGAGATTACAAATAAAAAAAAAGGCAGGACACAATTTTTCTTCCTAGCCCCCCCCCCATAAAAATCAAATGGTAGCTCCCTTAATTAATCCTATTCATACATTGAATACGATCTTTACGTTTTAAAATAAAAATATGTACAATTTTGCATAAATCACCTATAAAAGATAAGAAAAAACTTACTTTTTATGCCATAGTCCGTAGTAAATTAAATTAGAAATCAAGATGAAATAATCCGTAAAATTCTCCTCAGGTGTAAATCAATCTCGACATTCTCATTCTTTCCTCTGGTATGACATTTAAAATAAGTTTATAGGTCGAATTAGAATAACATCTTAAAACTTACAAGTATCAGGTTTAATTCATAATGAAATAAAGTAAACATGGTACAGCTAAAGCATTTGGGAAATGTGACGTGCACTTGAATTTATCCGGCTCGAGGCATATTCTATATCAGCATTTTTTAAATATAAAAAACAAGGATGTGGTATGATTGCCAATGAGACAAAATGACACAAAAATTAACAATTATAGGTAATCGTACGGTCTTCGACAATGAGCAAAGCCCATACCGCATAGTCAGCAATAAAGGGCCCCGAAATGACAATGTAAAACAATTCAAACGAGAAAACTAACGGCCTTATATATATAAAAATATGAACAAATATATAACACATAAACAAACGACAATCACTGAATTATAGGCTCCTGACTTGGAACAAGCACATACATACATAATGTTGCGGGGTTAAACATGTTAGCCGGATCCCAACCCTCCCCATAACATGAGTCAGTGGTATAACAGCACAGCATAAGAACGAACTATAAAAATCAGTTGAAAAAGGCTTAACTCATCAGATGGACAAAAATACAAGTGGACGTGACCGGGTACTTGTACATCCCAACAACAAAAAGACACTAGGAACAGATCTGAGAGTATTCGTTTAAAGCTTATTTTATGAGAAAAAACATAAACGATATATGTATATGACCAATGTTTTGGGAGGAGAAGTGTTGAAGAAGAAAGGTTGCAAGGAGGATAAACTTTTATATTGTATATTTATAAACATTCACGTTCGTCTTTTATTACAATGGCAATGGTTTTCTTAGCAAAGTTTAAACCAAGGTAATTTGGTTTACCGAGAAAAAAATATAACCAATTAGTCAAATTCAACGTTTTCATTTTCAATTGAAATTGAATATGAATTAGTTGGCATCAGATTCTAGCACATCTACATACGGGTAGTGAAGTATTGTAATGTACAATTCTTTATCACTTGCTGCGGAAAAAGAAGCAAACTATCTGGTCTAATTTTGATCCCTTCAAGTTCAAGCTGGCATGTTATAACTTATTTCTTTTTGAAGTTTTTTCAGGTTACTAGGTTACCATTTCATAAATAAAAAGAATTTGTATCGGTCAGTTTTAATCGACAACAAAGATTAAGTCGGTAAGGAGAACATAATCCGTTTACGTTTAAGCAATTGTATTTGTTTGATCACACGAACCATTATCTCCATTGGCTGTCATCGGAAAACACTTTCAAATTCAATTGAAGGTTTTTTTTAAGTTTCATTTCTCAAAAATATATAACAATCATTAAATTATATGCAAAATATAGATATAAACTAGAGAGTCATTCTACAAAATGGCAAACTTTTTTTATTTATGTTTAAATTTTAGGACGTCTTAAATTTTGTAACACTTGAATAACACTTGAATGTTGTTATTGACTTGAATAAATGAAAGTTTTACAGAATTCAGCCAAGGACTCAGATTTTTTTAATTTTCGGTTTCAAAATTTGAGAATTTGTCTTACCTTACAAGTTTATATATTAAGTATTTAACATCATTCTGTACAACGGCTAGCATCCTCTGAAATTCCTATTATATACTATAAGAAATAAATGTAACTCCCAGTAATTTATTTCAATTAAAGGAGACACTAATAGTGAGCATGAAATTAAAAAAGCTGATGCAGCAAATAAATAAAATAATAGAATTATAATTTTGGATACTGAATTATAAAAGTGAAACAATATTTGAACGAATCAATCAGCCAGACAGGATGTATAGGATGTATACTGCATAAGTTTGATTGAGTTCTTGCCTTTGCAAGTCTTGTGTGTCCTTAATTTTGATTTTTTCAAATGGTCTATGCTGGTTATAAAATTTTAAAATAAAGTAATTATCAGCTTTGAAAGGTTTAACCTGACGGACCATCTAGCTTAGAACACATGCTGATATAAGCAGTATAGCCTTAGTATGATTATGAATAACATTAAAGAGGTCCTATATTTTGATGAATCATTAATATAAAAAGGAAGTTCATTTCAAGTTTATACAATGTCACTTCATTTACTAATCTCTGTCTATCGAGATCTTTTGTAATATTTTATGAGCGTAACAGCGAGAAGTCTTTCATCTTCACTCGTCCAATTCAAATTAAATGGACGTCTTCTTAAAAGGAAAGTATATATACTACATATAGAAGTTATTTTTAAATTCAAAACGGGATGAAGGTTATAAAACTGACAAAATCAAACTTTAGGGTTTACCAGCCAACGGAACAAATCGAAAACAGCTGTCACATTCTCTTGACCACTTTGCACCTACTTTTGTATTCTAATTTACAACTCTAGTCATGCATACTTGTAAGTTAATATATTCCGATTCAAACATTTTCTCGGTATTTGTATATTGATTTGTAAATTAGAATTAGGGCTTAATATATTCAATTAGAGTAAAAATTAAAAAAAAACAACATTAAAAAAATGACTCTTTCTATGAATAGTAATAAAACTTGTAGCGATTAATGGACAAAACGCGAATCGTTCACTAAGTGTTCATACCACAATCGCATCATTCAGTACGGTACATTTTCAATAATTTTTGCTGCCATCATTTTGTGAGTTAATTGTTTATTACATACACAAAAAAACCTGAAACGATCATAAACTTTATATCAAAGGGTAAAACCACTAATTAAATAAAACACAGTTATATATGACGTAAATAATTAATACTGCAATTGACCTGATACTTTGACATTGAGGATCCTGGTCAAGATCTATGACAGTCAATCGATATATGTGTGATAAAGAAGAAGCTTTTATATATTACATATGATTTAAAACAGTCCATAATTATTATCTAATTCCTTTAATTTTGTATGTTATTCCTACAAACACTTCGAAAAAATCTTTTAAAATAACTGTGCGGTGTCTTTGATTCGAAATGGCGGCATGCACACTTTCATTAAAACAAAATATAAAGGTAGATATACAGCCTTGACCATTTTTTTTTAATAGTCATTCAACGATTTTTAAAAACTTTATTTAATTTGCTTCACAATGTTTACACACCTCGTTTTATAAGGAAGCCGTAATTTTACTGTAGTTTTGCACACTTCAAGACGGATTCTTTAAAACACACGGAACCGTAGAATACAAACGGAGCAATACATATTGCAACCGAAGACGTAATGTGTAAGCTATATAGACTTGAACAGCATACGCAGGATATGAAAAGTTCATACAAATACAAGGCATATACTTTTGATTTTTTAGTGTAACTTTACTTTAACATGGTGCGATCATTCTAGTAGCAACCTTATCAAAAAGTAAAATCACAAAAATACTGAACTCAGAGGAAAATCAATTCGGAAAGTCCATAATCACATGGCAAAATCAAGTGCGTTTTATTACAATGACCGATTTAATAAGACATTATTTTTTTAAAACAAATATTTACATTTGCAGATGTTTTATTTATCAAAGTATCATTATTCCCCAATTTCACTTGTATTAAAAAAAGTTAAAAATGAAATTTAATAATAAAAAAAAAAACCAAAAAAAAAACCCCAAAAAACGATGCTATAATTTGTCATATTAAGAACAAACCTTGTCAATAGACATAAATGTTCCTGGACACTATAGGAAAACACATATAAAGCTGCTGGCTACGGACAAAAATTTTAAAGATTAAGCTTACGACCTACCTGTAAGATGTACATGTATTGTCACAATAACTGTATTACTCATATTCAATAGACAATCCTTTCAATACAATAGTCCCGTCTGACCATTTTAAAATTTAGTCTGATTATATCAAAAAAGGTAACCAAAGTATTATGTACAAAACACCACGAAACTCGATGACATCAAGGATTTATATAGTAAATACCTTACTATATAAATCCTTGGTGGTATCTATTAGTCAATTAATAAGACATCCTCCTGTTTAATAAATAAAAAGAGAATGTTACCATGGTAACCAGGTATAACCAAATGATATTTTCCCCACAGTAAATCAATTATTTATTGTAGTGTATAACCTACTATTAAATACAAACTTAATTACGTATATGTATATGCAAGGTGTTAATATGCTGATGGTACGGAATAATTGGCTTTATCAGATACATGTAGTGTATTTAGTTTATTGCGAATTACTTTCTGTTTACAGATAACTGTGATTCCATAAACATAAAACAAAATACTATATTCAGACAGTAAACGACCACGCTAATTTAGTGATTTAAAAAGATTTTCATATCAGGGCAACGTATCACGATAATTGCTTATTTATGAACATTTAAACCTAAATAAAAGTTTAAAGATTAAAGATAGTTAAAATAGCTTTAAGATAAATTTATGTAAATGTCTATATAAAATAGAATAATAAGAAGAAAATTCTTAGCCTAAACTTTTCTGTAAGTGCAACCTATGCGCTTTATATGCCACCTGATCTACATTAAAAAAGAAACGAAAGGTACATTAGAGACATTCAGCAACCCATAAGCCGAAAAAGAACTGCCTTGACTAAAAGAAAACAGACAAACAGACATTCAAACAACATTTCATTAAACATTTAAATAGAAAACTAAATACTGAGCTTCACGAATACCACAAAACACTTGGAATGATCTCAAGTGCTTTGGAAGACGATTAGAGCTTATAATTCTAAAATGTTTCGCATTGGACTTTCAGACTAGATGATTTTGTAAATTGGTCGACCAAAATCAATGGGTGTGGTTGTTTGGGACGAAACAATAGACGTGAAATACCAAGGAGCTCTCATTATACTTAACAGTAGCAACGACAAGGCAACAGACAAAAAATGATGGAAAGACCAACACAAGTCCACAAAAACACTGCATAGGAAACTAAGGACTTAGCAACAGCAACCCCACAAAGTCGAGATAATTTCAATAGTATCCAGCAATTCTCATACTGCAATTCTCACAGGTGCAATTCTCTTAATAAATTGCTGGATAGCTTGAAACTGTGGTAATTTGATTTGTACTTAAAAGGAAAGTAGATCTTACTCCACGTGTGTTTGTATCCGTCGTGTTGCTCTGAAATTAACAAAAAAAAGAAATTTTATGAAAGACTTTAAAAATGTTATTCCTGCAAAGTGTGGGTTATTTGATTCGTAATTTTTACAGGGATTGATTAAAATTTCCATTGACAGACGGACGCGGAATCAACGAAACGACGGTATATCGAATGGACCAATGCGCCAGGTGAGCAAAAAGTACCAAGAATCAATTCATTTTCGAATGTCGTCTATTTCTTTTACACTCATCAGTAATAATCTGTTAGTAAACCTGATGATATGATGTGTGTGTATGTGTGTGTGTGTGTTTTTTTTATTTGACTTGCTCTAATATACTATCGATAAACCTGACTTCCAACTATCATGTCGTGGAAGTTAGTTTTATCGATGGTGTAATAGAGCAAGAGCCGTGGTGTAGTGGTTAGTGCATCGGACTACTAACACAAAGAATCCTGGTTCGATTCCCGTTCTAGGATTAACATTTCAGGGACTGAATTTTCGGCTCTCCCTCGACACCATTTGCGAGAATGGTCTTCAGGAAACGATGATAGTCCGTCGGAAGGGGACGATAAATGGCTGACCCGTGTTAAGAGAGAGCTATATCTCTTACACGTTAAACACAACCTTGTAGACTTTGAAAAAGAGCAGGCTAATGCCGCTACAAGGCAACACTTGCACCCGCAAAGTAGAAAGGCATTAATATATTAAAGTTGCAAAACTTGTTTCCCAATCCACTGTAATTAAATGTGTTTAGACTAATAAAATGGCATGTTTTATTAGTCCGAGGTTTTCGTGTCATACATTTGTTTTATTGTATCTATGTTTAGCAAAAACGTGAGTTATAACAGCTGCAGTATGATACACATTACGTAACCATAACGTGACACATATGTTAAGGTCTACGTAAAGCTAATAAACTTGATTGTTTGTAAATGGCTAATGGCGTCCAGCATGTCCAGAACGGAGAGTAAGTAAAAATGTAAAACAATCAATTGAAATCCAGATCCATCGATCACAACTGGTGTGCTCACTTTATAAGAAAAATCAAAATCATAGATCCATGTTTTTATTAGATTTGTTAGTAAAAGAGTAATCCAGAAGGTCCAACTTCCCTTGCCTTCATCTCACAGGAGGGCCATTTAAAAAAAACCACTTTCATTCTTTAACTAAAAAATATTGTGGCACTGCTTCGCGAATAAAAATGATCTTCTTTGTGTTCAAATCGTTGTTGTCTCAACTAATTTTGTGTATATACTATGTCTATAAATATAGGAAGATGTGGTATGAGTGTCAATGAGACAAATCTCCATCCAAGTCAAAATTTATAAAAGTAAATCATTTACAGCAGATTTCAGCGAGTATGAAGCTACAGGTAGATTCTTTGGTTAACTTCCTTGTTAGCTCAACCATGAAATGATTATAACCTTAAAATTGGGAGGAGCATAGCACTAATTCATCATCCAATGAAAACACTCATATCAATGGCTTAATTGTTTATAATATGCATGTTTTATACAAACATGTTTACCTAAACAACTTTGCAAATTAAATTTTATTTCATAAAGAATTAAAAAATTCTTTGTATTACAATAAATCAGAAGCAGATTTACGGTTTATGTTTTGTTCAAGGATGATAATATTTAGTGTTGATTTGATGCTAAACAAATGGAAATAATTTTATAGAAAATCCACAGCATTCCCCTTGTACTCTCGTAGTTGGCAATTTGATGTTTGATAGATGGAGGATTGCAAGTAGTGCTAGCAATGATTTCCTTAAAACAAGTTTATAATTTTATTAGATATTGTTTAAAACAAATGTAAATATGGACCAATTCAAGTACACCTTCCAGGGTGCGCTCGACTTTTGTGACTTTTTAAAAAAAAATGAAGGTTCTTTAGGACTTTTTGTAAACAATTAATGCTAGTCACACCATAGAAAATCAAGTGAGGAATATATATCTTTGACTGTCCCTCTGGTATCTTTCGTTCCTTCTTTTCTATGCTAAAAATTGTATAACAAAAATACCTTTTCTGAAAAAACTCTTGAAATAAAATTGGCAAATCAAACACACCTTCAACATGTTATCAATACATTTTAAATTTAGATTGAAAACTTATTTTTAAACTGACTTGTAAAACTAGTTTTACAATGTTTATATTATGTCACTAGTTCTGATTGGTTCTCTTTTTAACTATTGACTCCATCCAAAGGCTTGTTTACCTTACCTAATAATCATTTCATGGTTGAGCTAGCAAGGAAGCTAACCAAAGAATCTACATGAAGCTTCAAACTCGTTGGAATTTGCTGTTATATGATACCCATCTATTGAAACAGGAAAATGAAAGTCAATGTATAATGTAATTAATTGATTGATTGTTGTAAGATAACATTTATCTCTAAATTTCATTTTTTTCAAGAAGATATTTTTAGTTACAGGTCAATACGATACTTAATGTTTATCAACATAAAAACTAATCAAACTAGTTCCCACGATATAAATACTAAACTGCACATTGCTTTGTGTAATGCAGTATCTAAAACAATTGCATAATTTATTGTATTGTCATAATTGTTCAATTTCCACATGTTTTGATAAGGCAGCAACCATTTGATTTTCTGGGGGGGGGCTATGGTTTTTTTTTCTGGACAAATTTTTTTTTTCGCCTGTGGCGAAAAACAATCTATTTTTTTCGCGACAAGTCGAAAACAATTTTTTTCTTTCAATTTTAGCATTACATATAGTGGCAGCTGAGGGTGAAACAAACAATTTTTTTTTCTCAGAATCAAAAACAAATTATTTTTTTCTCCAAAAACTGGAAACAAACTTTTTTTTCCAAAAAAAACCATAGCCCCCCCCAGAAAATCAAATGGTTGCTGCCTAAGTTATAAACGGGTCGAGTGTATTTTAAGTTCTTGTAAAGTAGCTGTTATCAATAAAAATACTATATCATAAATTAAAGATTGGCTGATGAGATAATTGACAGGATACTTTGAAACTATACGTGCCTCATATTAACTTTTAGCACATTTATAACTTTTAGAATTACAAAAAAAGTCATGGCAAATTACCACCGTTTTGTTAATGGTACTGTTTTTAAATGTTCTCACAGTCAGTGACCAAACACTAATGTGTTTTTGTAATACAGTGATTGTCCTAATTAGTCAGGAATATGATGTTCAATAGTTGTCGTTTGTTGATGTGGTTCATAAGTGTTTCGCGTTTCTCGTTTTTTTATATATAAATTATACCGTTGTTTTTTCCCATTTGAATTGTGTTACACTGGTGATTTTGGGGCACTTTATAGCTTTCTGTGCGGTGTGAGCCTAGGTTCCGTGCTGAAGACCGTACTTCGTCCTATAATGGTTTACTTTTATAAGTTCACTTGGATGGAGAGTTGTCTCATTGGCACTCATACCACATCTTCTTATATCTATGCTTTTTTTCTAATATGGTGTTTTTATATCCCAACTCGTTCGCTATGCTCGTGTCTGCAGTGTTTAAAGATTTAAATGCACAGAGGTATAGGGGAAGGTTGAGACCTCATAAACATGTTTAACCCCCGCCGCTATTTTGCGCCTGTCCCAAGTCAGGAGCCTCTGGCCTTTGTAAGTCTTGTATGGTTTTTAATTTTAGTTTCTTGTGCATAATTCTGAGTTAAGTATGACATCCATTATCACTGTACTAGACTGTATACATATTTTTTAAGGGGCCAGCTGAAGGACGCCTACGGGTGCGGGAGTTTCTCGCTACATTGAAGACAAATTGGTGGCCTTCGACTGTTCTCTGCACTATGGTCGGGTTGTTGTCGCTTTGACACATTCCCCATTTCCTTTCTCAATTTTATTATCTATGTATTAATAGTAAATGATTAAATCAGGGATTTCGATACCACACATTACTTTATATCTTTACTAAATTCATCTATAAACACAAATATTTGGTTTGCAACTTTGTCTGTACCTTTAGACAACTTATGTCAAACGGAATAGCACATCCTGAACTTTACGGTGATGTTGTTAACTGAGCCCGGAAATTCAGACACGATCTGGGTAAACTTATCAATCCTTCAAATGAACTTATTCCAAAAGTTTATCAATTCAACATTGTAATTATTAATAAATCTTTAGATATTGTTTTATTAGTACAAATGTTGATCTTTTTATCAGTTAATTTAAATCATACTGAACCTTATGGTCATACTACAATCCTGAATCCGTCGTTACCTTTATCTTGGCATTACACATAGTAATGTTTTCCCTAACTATTAATGACATTTTTTTACTAAATTAATTTAATGTGTACTGATTGATATTTTAGTCTTAGATACAGGTTTTATTTTAATCTAAAGTTGTAACTCTCTCTGAACTGCTGTCTGTAACTGAGAGTTCTCTTTGGTTAGGGATGAGGGATGGTTAAATACCCTGCCATGTCCAGTGCGTGTTTTTGTTTATTTTTTCTGCTTTGTATCAATCTGATGAGTTGAGCCTTTTTCAATCACGTTCTTTTATAAGTATGTTGTAATTTCAAAGATTGATTGTTGTATGAATACTTTTTTCTCTATACTAGTATTCACTTTGTCAAGAACTTTTTTTGACATTTTGAAATTTTTATATGAATTAAACAGGATTTTTCTCAATATTGCAAAAAAAATAAATCCGCCTTTTAGTCTAAAATGACAAAGTCGCGTTAATAAATGCACGCAATAATTTCTGAATTTACAATATTCATTTTTTCAAGAACTTTTGTTAAGTGAGAGGTCAATTACATGCTTAATGTTTATCAACATAAAAACTATCCAAACTAATTCCTACGATATAAATACTAAACTGCATATCGCTTTAACTTATGCATATTTAGAAAAAAAAACCTTGAACGATAACATGTCATTGATTTATTTTCATGTCTCAATTGTTAAATTTCTGTGTGTTTTATTTTGACATAAACGGGTTGAGTGTATTTTAAGCAGCTATTTGCAAGTAAATACCATATCATAAATTAAAGCTTGACAGATGAGACCATTGACAGAATAATTGAGAACTCTACGTGCTTCATTTACTATTTTCACATTCATAACTCTTTCAAATTTATGTTTAAAAAATCATGGCAAATTATGGGTAATTTACTAGTGTTTTTAATGTTTCATACGCAGACTTTACATTAATGTTTAGAATTTGTTGTTTTGATAAATACGTTGTTTATTTATCCGAAGTCGTTCGCTATGCCCGTGTCTGTAGTGACCTTTTGGATTTCAATGAGCGTCATCTCGTAAATTTTTGTTATTGATTTTATTGCAATATTGGCTGCACCTGTAGCAAATTTATTTTAAACGGAATAGCACATTTTAAATTTTACGATGATGTTGTGAACCGAGTCCGGAAATTCAAATATAATCTGGATAAACTTATTAATCCTTTAAATAACTTATTCCAAAAGTTAACCAATTCAAAATTTTAATTAAATCTATAATTTTTGTATTATTTGTATAAATATCAGTAAATTAATTTCACTTAATCATTATTATTATACTACAGTCTGTCAAAACATTACACAAGGTGATGTTTTTCTTAACTTCTTTATACTAAATCAGTTAAATGTTGGATGTGCACTGATCGTTATTTAAGGCCGTGTTCACACCAAACGCCGTGTAGAGTAAACATGTTTACAATTAGTTTAGTGTAGTGTACACTGGTTTCACATTACATTTGTTCACATCTATACACCTTGTTTAGCTACCTGTACATAAGATTTGTTCCCACTTGTAAACTATATGTCATTTAAATGTTCATTACGTAGAACTGAATACAAAATTTTTGGAAATTTTTTCTAGCGGTAAGGGAACAACCGATTGACTTCAAAAGGGGGGCGGAGGATGGGAATGGAAATATTCCGATCTCCAATTTGATAAAAAAAAAATGGTCATACAGATGATAAAAAAAAATGTTCTGAAAATGTAAGAGTGTCCCCATACATTATAGCGTTAAATATTGAAAAAAAAAAGTATTTGATAACCAGCATCGAAAAAAAGGAATAAAAACGTACGCGCGAAAAAAAATCTGACTCAGATAAAAAAAATAACTCTCCCCCTTTTTTTAAGTTAAGTGGTTGCTACTTTAAGAAAGCCATTTTTATAATTTGCAGTAGTTTGAATATACGCATTAGAAAACGTTAGCTGCAACAGCGTGCTTACAGCCGAAAAAAAAAAGGATTGAGATATTAGGGATCACTACATTTTTATCTTTTCTGTTCGTTTCAAATGGTATTTCTTCTCCAATGAGTATTTGGTAAAGGAATAGGGTAGCGTTTTTTTTTATATTTATTTTACGTGTTATTTAATGGATCTGAGATACTAGACAAACATATCATTTACCTCACACTTGTTTAAGTCATGCATTTATTCGTGAATCGTTTTTTGAGTAATGACCAGTGGCGAATATTTCTGTGTACGTCAAGTCAATTCGGGAAGACCTTTTCAAATGAATTAGGCAACAATTATTTACTTCATTTTTTGTGGAGGGGGAGGGGGGCGTGAGCTATTGATTTTTTTCAGGACAAATTTTGGTGACAAGTCGAAATCAATTTTAGCATTATATATAGTGGCAGATGAGGGTGAAACAAACAATTTTTTTTCAGGGCCAAAAACTGGAAACTTTTTTAGTTTCCAAAACAAAATCCATAGCTCACCACCCCCACCCCCCTTGCCTTTATGTTTTATACTCAACTATAATAGACCCCCCTCCCCCGAAAATCAATTGGTTGCTGCCTTATGGGTTCGGCAATGATGCTGCTTTGAGTCTTGATTAGGGATTAATAAAGTACGTTAATTTTTTTTAACAAAAAAAATCTGTAAAAATTTAGACAACTTATAATTATCAAAAATATCAATTTTACTCAAAAATAGTTTCCTCCTTAAATATATACACGATAAAACTAATGTCCTAAATGCCTAGTTTTGTGTACACTTAACCTACACAAGGCCTACATTGACTATCGACTGTGTGTAGGTAAAACATGATTTAAACTACATGTAAACATTGAGTTTTATCAATGGGAACGCAATTGTGTTTAGTTTACGTGTGAGTTACACTAACACAACACCAAATTTAGGTCAATGTGAACACGGCCTTAGGCCGTGTTCACACCAAACGCCGTGTAGAGTAAACATGTTTACAATTAGTTTAGTGTAGTGTACACTGGTTTCACATTACATTTGTTCACATCTATACACCTTGTTTAGCTACCTGTACATAAGATTTGTTCCCACTTGTAAACTATATGTCATTTAAATGTTCATTACGTAGAACTGAATACAAAATTTTTGGAAATTTTTTCTAGCGGTAAGGGAACAACCGATTGACTTCAAAAGGGGGGCGGAGGATGGGAATGGAAATATTCCGATCTCCAATTTGATAAAAAAAAAATGGTCATACAGATGATAAAAAAAAATGTTCTGAAAATGTAAGAGTGTCCCCATACATTATAGCGTTAAATATTGAAAAAAAAAAGTATTTGATAACCAGCATCGAAAAAAAGGAATAAAAACGTACGCGCGAAAAAAAATCTGACTCAGATAAAAAAAATAACTCTCCCCCTTTTTTTAAGTTAAGTGGTTGCTACTTTAAGAAAGCCATTTTTATAATTTGCAGTAGTTTGAATATACGCATTAGAAAACGTTAGCTGCAACAGCGTGCTTACAGCCGAAAAAAAAAAGGATTGAGATATTAGGGATCACTACATTTTTATCTTTTCTGTTCGTTTCAAATGGTATTTCTTCTCCAATGAGTATTTGGTAAAGGAATAGGGTAGCGTTTTTTTTTATATTTATTTTACGTGTTATTTAATGGATCTGAGATACTAGACAAACATATCATTTACCTCACACTTGTTTAAGTCATGCATTTATTCGTGAATCGTTTTTTGAGTAATGACCAGTGGCGAATATTTCTGTGTACGTCAAGTCAATTCGGGAAGACCTTTTCAAATGAATTAGGCAACAATTATTTACTTCATTTTTTGTGGAGGGGGAGGGGGGCGTGAGCTATTGATTTTTTTCAGGACAAATTTTGGTGACAAGTCGAAATCAATTTTAGCATTATATATAGTGGCAGATGAGGGTGAAACAAACAATTTTTTTTCAGGGCCAAAAACTGGAAACTTTTTTAGTTTCCAAAACAAAATCCATAGCTCACCACCCCCACCCCCCTTGCCTTTATGTTTTATACTCAACTATAATAGACCCCCCTCCCCCGAAAATCAATTGGTTGCTGCCTTATGGGTTCGGCAATGATGCTGCTTTGAGTCTTGATTAGGGATTAATAAAGTACGTTAATTTTTTTTAACAAAAAAAATCTGTAAAAATTTAGACAACTTATAATTATCAAAAATATCAATTTTACTCAAAAATAGTTTCCTCCTTAAATATATACACGATAAAACTAATGTCCTAAATGCCTAGTTTTGTGTACACTTAACCTACACAAGGCCTACATTGACTATCGACTGTGTGTAGGTAAAACATGATTTAAACTACATGTAAACATTGAGTTTTATCAATGGGAACGCAATTGTGTTTAGTTTACGTGTGAGTTACACTAACACAACACCAAATTTAGGTCAATGTGAACACGGCCTTAGTCTTATAGTGTGTGATAACATTGTATGAGGGAATTCGATGTTTGATGTACCACTGTTCACTCCAGTGCAATTTATGACAATACCACTGCATCAATCAGAATTATTTTTTTTGCAGTCTTTTAAGAAATGATTTTGCTGTGTTGTCGCGTATTATTTGTGAAACATTCAATGTTTTAAAAAGGCGAATTTTCTTTATAAAGTCAATGATTATGTTGACTTTTGAAGGCCAAACTTTCTACAGCCTTAAATACGCTAATGAAAGATCCAAAAACTATACCAATACATAACGACATGATTATGAAATTATAACAAATCTATTGGTTAACAAATTTTTACTCGTTATTGCAAAATAATGAACTTAATATATCTGACATTTTCTCCCTACCCAGTTTACCCCTATACATTTTTATGATGTGGACTGGTCATTGTTATTGAATCGTAGGCAATTTGATTGGATTAAGTTGTTCTTAGTTTACCTTCAAACTTGTTTATGCTTTTCATACATGGCTATTGATTAATTAGAACGTGCATGAATGTGACCGGTAACTAAAATGACCTTCAAACTGGACACTGGACGAGTCAATATTATGTTTTATCAATGAAAGTTAAGGTATGAAAGGTAAGAAGTGCCACTTATTCGATTTTCACAAAATTTTCGGAATATACAGTTGGAAAGGTTATTTTTTAAAAGCCTATTGTGAAGAGTAAAGAGAAAGTTTACAAATAATACGTTTTGTTCCATTAAACAAGTCATTTTCGTAAGAGAAATACCGAAATATATTTTACGCACGACTACGGCAGGTAAAATTATTATTTATCATAATAAAAAAAAGCATTTTTCAGTCTCATTGGAATATGTTGATTACAATTAATCCCAAACTTAAGAAGTAAGTAACTAAAGTCAAAATATGTCCGATCTGCCTATTTCTGCACATCAAAAGTCAATACGATCGTTTTAAAGTCAATCTCGTCTACCTCACAAAATCTTGTTAGGCACTATAGATACATGATTTGTTTTATTGTTTACAAGTTTTATTTGCTTCAAAATAAATATATGTAACTGCAATTACTCTCAGATCTGTACTTGATGTCTTTTATGTAGTTACGGATGATGGATAATTAAATACCCTGCCACGTCCAGTCTGTATTTTTGTTTGATGTTTGTTGCGTTGTGGCAATTTGACAACCTTGTCCCTTTTCAACTGATTTTTTGTTTATATGCTGTGCTGTTACCTCACTGTCCAAGTATTAAGATTGGTGTAGTTCTCAAACACTTTTTAACCCGGCAACATTATTTATGTGCCTGTCCCAAGTCAGGATTCTACAGTTAAGGGGTTGTTGTTGTCTGTCATATATGTTTTTCGTATATATAGTATGTTTTTTTTGCATTGTGAACGCCTTGCGATAATTGCCTATAATTGATTACACCCACTTCATTTGAACGTTTAGGAGAGTTGTCTTATCGGCAATCATATCACATTTCCTTATTTGTACACGTCACACATTTCATGTGTCCATAGAGATTTGCTGGGTTTACCTTTATCAGGAACGTTAATGTGTCTAATGAAACAGGAATATATAATGTTGTAATTTTAAAGATTGATTGCTGCAAGATTACATTTATCTCTATATTTCATTTTTCTTCAAGAACTTTGTTTTTAAATTAGAGGTCAATTCTATATCAAATTTCATCAACAAAATATTAATAAACTACTGGAATAAAAGTATTTCCCATGATATAAATACGTAACTGCACAGCGCTTTTAGTAATGCAGTATTTAACAATAACCTTCATGATTGCATAATGTATATTCACAATTGTTTAATTTCCACGCGTTTTATTGAGACATAAACAGGCTTTATCTATTTTAATAAAGGCATCATAGATACAAGGATCAAAATTTCATATTTACGCTAGACGCGCGTTTCGTCTAAAAAAGACTCATCGGTGACGCTCGAATAAAAAAATGTTTAAATGACCAAATAGAGTACTAAGTTGAAGAGCATTGCGGACCAAATATACCTAAAAGTTTTGCCAAATACAGCTAAGGGAATCTATTCCTGAGGTAGAGAAGCCTTAGTTTTACAAACATTCAAAGTTTTTGATAACACATAATTAATATTCATCTCATATGTTTACAAGCTTTGTATGATATGGAGAAGTATATAGCCATCTTCAGGCCCAATTTTATTTTCACTTTAAAGTTCTATACATATAAATCTATCTGCAGAGAAATAAAAAAAAAATCGCAGTTTTACGCTTCCAAAATTTGATTTGTATCCTCGCGTAATACACAACTTTTTCACAACTTAACATCAATTCTCTGTATGCATCAACCAACAGCTGGCCACATAAAAAAATTATGTGATAGAAAAACTACCTCTAACATCAAAGTTAGTTGCATTATTCATAAAAATCAGTTTAAAATCTTAATCATCCCAGTCCTTCTTGTCGGTTGCTAAGGAACATAAATTTCCTTAGCAACCAAGGAAAAATTTACCTCAAAATGACCAAATTTCAATTATGAACAGCTCATTTATTATGGCAGGTAGCTTTAAATAGTTTATCATTAAATGAACAACAGAATATGCTTCATAAAAATATATTTATTAAAGTAAATCATATACGGTGAAATACAGTACAGAATATCAGAGTTAAAAGCTATTTTAGGTGCTGTGGACCTTAAGCAAAAAGAGTCAAATTCGACCAAATTTGGTCCCTAAAATATTTTTTTTGCAGAAATATAGCCAAAACATGACTCACTACACTTAAAGAATAGGTATTTGGCTAATCATTAATGAAAAAATATCTCTGGGTAAACATATTTTAAATCGATGGCGGATAATTCAAAATGGGTCATATAAAGGGTGTAATCTGTTTTTCTAGGCCTTTTTTTCACATGTTTGCTATCATACCAGACAATTTCCACCATCTAAACCAACTAACATGTTATATTGATGTTGGTGTTTGTTGAATATGTTTGTTCAAATGACTGACCTATGGATGACAATAAAAAAACCTTAATACAAACCTTAAAAAAAAGAGGGGGTGGGGGTGGGGTAGTGCCTTTTTTTCGCACAAAAAATTTAGAAATAGAGAAACACTAAAATCAAAGAATTTTGGGATGGATGCTTCAAATTATTTTCTTTAAATACAGAGATAAACAAAATGGGCCCATTACTAGGTTCATTATATTTATGGAAAAGGAGTAAGTCCAGTAAGACCACTTTTTGGCCCCAAAATATAGCAGTTTTACAAAATTGTTAAAATGTAAACTTTTAGTTATTTATTGGACAGTAGAATGCTCCTGCTACATAAACATGTGCTGTTTTGACAATACAATGCACATATATCGGGTACCCTCACCATTAAGTCATGCAAAATTACTGAAATCTTCACAATTCTATCATTTTTGTTAAATTTTAGACGGTTTCCTTATCAAACGAAAGTGTTTCATGTTCATCCTTAATATTGAAATGTAAGTTGTATTTTATGATAATACATAACATACATGTATATTATATAAAGGTTTAGGATGAACACGGAATGCGGCCACTTTCATTTTTGACAAAAACCATTTGAAATGTGACATCTTTCAATCAGTTTAATTGAAGTCTGGAGCTGGCATGTCAGTTAACTGCTATTAGTCTGATGTTATTTATGTATTAATATTATTTTGTTTATTTTCTTTGGTTACATCTTCTAACTTCAGACTCGGACTTCTCTTGAACTGAATTTTAATGTGCGTATTGTTTTGCGTTTCTTTTCTGCATTGGCTAGAGGTATAGGGGGAGGGTTGAAATCTCATAAACATGTTTAACCCCGTCGAAATTTTTGCGCCTGTCCCAAGTCAGGAGCCCCTGGCCTTATTTACTCTTGAATTATTTTTAATTTTAGTTTCTTTTGTACGATTTGGAGTTTAGTATGGCGTTCATAATCACTGGAAAGATTAAAGACAACCAGATTATCTAATCTGAGGATAACCTCGGGGATAACATTCCAATAGCAGCGGTTTAGTCCAAGTACTGTCGAAAACAGAACACTTAATGCATTTAAGAAGTCTAAAGCACAAATATAACACCCTTGCAAAAACTAATCTGTTCACTCTAAGTTAGTTAGCTGACGTCTAAATGCTTATTCACTTTACTTGGAATTAGTTTTAAGCTATACCTTTTTGATGATTTGACTATTTTGATATTTCATATTAACGATATATAGACAGTTAAATCAGAGACACATGTCATGCATACATAAATTTACATTACTTTTATATTTGTCATCTGTTTCATTTAATCAATAATACAAAATTGTACGTTTAATACGGTTTATCTCATTTATAAGATAAACCAATTTAATTAAAGAGAAATGATTACTGCCTCATTCGGATCCGGTTCTCGTTTCCCGCACATCAACGTCACATGATTTGTCAGCATTACATTGCACTAGCCAATCTTGTAGATATGTAAAAGTTTCAAAAAATGTAATCGTAAAAAATTCATTGACATCCGCATATCATATTCTAATATTTTGATATGAAACTATCGAAGAGACATAGTAATTCTCCAAGAAAGGATTTTCATTTGCAAGTGTCAGCAAATGACGAAATTAAAAGGTAAATCGAACTGTCACCACACGATCCGATGCCATCAACACGAGGAACACATCCAGCTTCCTTCTACATGTTTAGATGTGAAAAGATTATAGAACAATTTAGTTAATGTATCTTCGCCATAAAAGTTATACAATGCTCGAATGACAGGGACAGCTTCCAATTTGTCAGTGGCTCAATGACCGGTGATCAATTTAATGGCAGAACAAAATCTTCCCATCAGGAGCCCCGTTTAGAATTCCACACAGCACAAGATGCACAAGGAAAACGCGATTCAAAAGAAGGAGAACCACTGATCCCAAGAATTCATTACCTGGTTCCAGCGGTTTGCAGATTTCGTCAAGCATTAATCTTGGTATGTTGACTTTAAATTTTATAAAAAAGTTGATGTTTAAAATTTGTGGTGTATAACTATTCTAATTGATATTTATCTCATAAGGAATAACATTAATCTGATGGTGATGAGATAAAATTACTGAAAGGATTATTTATTATTATAATTTGACGTCATATATTTAATTTGAATTTCACATCGCATTTATAAGATAAACCAATTTAATTAAAGAGAAATGATTACTGCCTCATTCGGATCCGGTTCTCGTTTCCCGCACATCAACGTCACATGATTTGTCAGCATTACATTGCACTAGCCAATCTTGTAGATATGTAAAAGTTTCAAAAACCCACCCACCTCCCCTTGCAATCTGCCATCTAATAACAATTCTTGTGTCTGCTGCTGTTTTATTTATCTTTTAAGAATGACCAGAACAGGCCGGATCTATAACTTTTTGGACAAAAAAGAGGAGACAAACAAGCCGATGGATTTGCTAGCTGAATCATACTTTCGAGAACTATATATGTCAATGCTAATTTTTATGAAAGGCTACCACCTTTATCTAAATATTCAGACACCAGCAGTGTGAAAATGGAATTATCATTACCTGCTATTAGTTCTTCGCCTGGAATGCATAAAACTTTTGACTTTATTTGGATAAAAATCATGCAGCATTTATTTTGATTACTTGATTCTAATTGTTCATTATTTTGTAATAAAATCGTTCGTCACAGTCAAAAAGGATGTCGGGATCTGGCAAGATTAAGGGGTTATGATCGTTTCCCGTAATTGTACGTCGGATCATATTAGGTTTTTACTTTCCTGCGGTACCGCAGGAAGTTCTGTTGAGACCATCTCATGTCTACCCTGAGTGGCCGGTTCTGAATTGGTACCAGTTCGAGCTTGACTGTTTTATGATACATAGTATGGCCTATGTATTCAGTGTGCATATAGAGTTTTATGTTATAGAAACTGTTAATCTTTACTCCCCTGAAACCAGGGGGTGATGCGAATAAGACCCGACGTATTTGGGGATCATAACCCTCGTTCTCTTTAGGCTGAACCTTGAGGAACTTGAGCATCCATTGCTACCAATGGTGCACAGATTTGTCAGTTAAATCAATCATGTCGGCATTCTGTAATCATGTCAGACCTCGTCATTCTAAGTGAACTGTGGCCGTTATTTCCACATTAGATATTTGTTTGTTATGTTTTTGCCTGAAACTTGATTCTTTGATTAAAACATTTTTCGTCCTCAATATGAGTTTTGATAACAAAAATTATAAAAGTTTCAGGACTTTAGTTTCGATAAGTCTAATCGGGAAAAAAATAGTCGTCGCAACAGTACAATATAAATGTATACATAACAAAATAAGGATAAAAAAAACCCGAACCATATAAGGATAAATATATATCTATATTGATGTTTGGCTTATTGGGAAAGAGCAATGATTTAATTATTGACAAAAATCACACACCTACTCATTACTGTTTCCTAGGACTCATTATTATTTTTGTACTTTCTTTGACGCCATTACAAACATAATTATCGTACATGAGTTATCTAAACTGAAAATTTCATGGCATGAGTCCCAATCAGACAACTCTCCATTGAAGTCACTATTTGAAAAAGTAAACCATTAAAGCTCAAAGTACGGCTTTCGGTCACACCAATCAGCAAGCCATTTAAACCGGAAAACCGTCTATTATATAAATAAAACGAAAAGCGAGAAACACTTATGAACCACACCAACAAACAAAGACCACTGGACATCAGGTACCTGACTAAGAACAGATGCAAACAAATGCATATCTCAACTTCAAGACAGCAGTTACATTTTTTGTTTTTTGGATGTATATTTTTTTCACAATGTGACATGCATGACGAGAGAACAACTGTGAAATAATTTGACATTGACAAAGTAAGAGTTACATTATTAAATGAACAATATATATATATATATAGCTTTTAACAACTGTATATTATTTTTTTGGAAAATTACACATATACATGAGTCTACAGATTCAATATGATACACCTGCTCAAATCGACCTGTTCAATAATTACTGAGCTCATTTTAAGTCGCTATCTAAATTTAGAACTGCTTATTTCATTTTGCTCGAAAATTTCTAAATTCAACTGTAGTATTTCCATGTACTTTTTCCATGTATGTTGTTTCTACCGCCGTCCGTTTCAGTCTTTCTTTTTTCCATGTTTATATTCAAGCTTATGCATTTATTCATGTGTTAAGATATGAAAAGTTACTTGAACCGACTAAATGTGAGTTTAGTTATTTTCAGAGTTAGACCAATTAAATAGCAATACAGGAATATGACAGTTATTTTCCTTTCGTTTGATGTGTTTGAGCATTTATTTTGCCAATGTTTAAGAGACTCCGTTTTAAATATTTTCCTTGGAGTTTGGCTTATTTTTGTTGCTTTACTTTCGTTGCATGACATGAAGAACTCTGAGCCATTATCTGATTGTAAGAAAAGTTACACAGCCAGCGTCACTTGTGCAGTAGGGGTGGATATACCTTTCGGATGTCACACGGTTCTATAGGAGACGGAATTTTAAATGAGAGGTTTCGCTAGCTTTAAAACCAGGTTTAGTCCACCATTTTCTACCTAGGTATTTGACTGTGCAATTTGATTAAGAAATCTTCGTTATGAATAATAAATAAACTCATCATAGGTACCATAATTAAATTTTGTATTTACGCCAGTCGAGCGTTTTGCCTACAAAAGACCCATCAGTGACGCTCGAATCCAAAGAAGTTAAAAAGGCCAAATAAAGAACGAAGTTGAATTGCATTGAGGAACAGAATTCCTGAAAAAGTTATGAACTTTCCTCGGAGTTCTCTGTATTGCTTATTTGATATATTTTTGACTTTTTAATATTTCCTTTTAATCGTAGATTTTTATATCGCACATGAAGCATATGCATATCTACTATACTAATTGTGGGGCATTTAAAAACTTTTGTATATAAACTCAACAAAAATATCAGGACTAAATTTTGTATATACGCCAGACGCACGTTTCGTCTACAAAAGACTCATCAGTGACGCTCGAATCCAAAAAGTTAAAAGGGCCAAATCAAGTACGAAGTTGAAGAACAGTAATGACCAAAATTCCTGAAAGTGTTGCCAATTACAGCTAAGGTAATCTATGCCTGAGGTAGAAAAGCCTTAGAATTTCAAAAATTCAAAATTTTGTAAACAGTTAATTTATAAATATAACCATATCAATGATAATTCATGTCAGCACAAAAGTGCTGACTACTGGGCTGGTGATACCCTCGGGGAAATAAATCTCCACCAGCAGTGGCATCTACCCAGTGGTTGTAAATAAACTCATCATAGCTACCAGGACTCAATTTTGTATATACGCCAGACGCGCGTTTCGTCTACAAAAGACTCATCAGTGACGCTCGAATCCAACTAGAGGCTCCAAAGAGCCTGTGTCGCTCACCTTGGTCTATGTGAATATTAAACAAAGGACGCAGATGGATTCATGACAAAATTGTGTTTTGGTGATGGTGATGTGTTTGTAAATCTTACTTTACTGAACATTCTTGCTGCTTACAATTATCTCTATCTATAATGAACTTGGCCCAGTAGTTTCAGAGGAGAAGATTTTTGTAAAAGATAACTAAGATTTACGAAAAATGGTTCAAAATTGACTATAAAGGGCAATAACTCCTAAAGGGGTCAACTGACCATTTCAGTCATGTTGACTTATTTGTAAATCTTACTTTGCTGAACATTATTGCTGTTTACAGTTTATCTCTATCTATAATAATATTCAAGATAATAACCAAAAACAGCAAAATTTCCTTAAAATTACCAATTCAGGGGCAGCAACCCAACAACAGGTCGTCCGATTCATCTGAAAATTTCAGGGCAGATAGATCTTGACCTGATAATCATTTTTACCCCGTCAGATTTGCTCTAAATGCTTTGATTTTTGAGTTATAAGCCAAAAACTGAATTTTACCCCTATGTTCTATTTTTAGCCGTGGCGGCCATCTTGGTTGGTTGATCGGGTCACGCCACACATTTTTTAAACTAGATACCCCAATGATGATTGTGGCCAAGTTTGGTTTAATTTGGCACAGTGGTTTCAGAGGAGAAGATTTTTGTAATAGATTACTAAGATTTACAAAAAATGGTTAAAAATTGACTATAAAGGGCAATAACTCCTAAAGGGGTCAACTGACCATTTCAGTCATGTTGACTTATTTGTAAATCTTACTTTGCTGAACATTATTGCTGTTTACAGTTTATCTCTATCTATAATAATATTCAAGATAAATAACCAAAAACAGCAAAATTTCCTTAAAATTACCAATTCAGGGGCAGCAACCCAACAACAGGTTGTCCGATTCATCTGTAAATTTCAGGGCAGATAGATCTTGACCTGATAATCATTTTTACCCCGTCAGATTTGCTCTAAATGCTTTGGTTTTTGAGTTATAAGCCAAAAACTGAATTTTACCCCTATGTTCTATTTTTAGCTGTGGCGGCCATCTTGGTTGGTTGGCCGGGTCACGCCACACATTTTTTAAACAAGATACCCCAATTGTGATTGTGGCCAAGTATGGTTTAATTTGGCACAGTAGTTTCAGAGAAGAAGATTTTTGTAAAAGATTACTAAGATTTACGAAAAATGGTTAAAAATTGACTATAAAGGGCAATAACTCCTAAAGGGGTCAACTGACCTTTTCGGTTATGTTGACTTATTTGTAAATCTTACTTTGCTGAACATTATTGCTGTTTACAGTTTATCTCTATCTATAATAATATTCAAGATAATAACCAAAAACTGCAAAATTTCCTTAAAATTACCAATTCAGGGGCAGCAACCCAACAACAGGTCGTCCGATTCATCTGAAAATTTCAGGGCAGATAGATCTTGACCTGATAAACAATTTTACCCCTGTCAGATTTGCTCTAAATGCTTTGGTTTTTGAGTTATAAGCCAAAAACTGCATTTTACCCCTATGTTCTATTTTTAGCCATGGCGGCCATCTTGGTTGGTTGGCCGGGTCACGCCACACATTTTTTAAACTAGATACCCCAATGATGATTGTGGCCAAGTTTGGTTTAATTTGGCCCAGTAGTTTCAGAGGAGAAGATTTTTGTAAAAGTTAACGACGACGGACGACGACGACGGACGCCGGACGACGGACGCCGGACGACGGACGACGACGACGGACGCCGGACGCAAAGTGATGGGAAAAGCTCACTTGGCCCTTTGGGCCAGGTGAGCTAAAAAGTTAAAAGGGCCAAATAAAGTACGAAGTTGAAGAGCAGTACGGACCAAAATTCCTAAAACTTGCCAATTACAGCTAAGGTAATCTATGCCTGAGGTAGAAAAGCCTTGGAATTTCAAAAATTCAAAATTTTGTAAACAGTAAATTTATAAATAAAACGTACCATATCAATGATAATTCATGTCAGCACAAAAGCTGACTACTGGGCTGGTGATACTCTCGGGGAAACAAATCTCCACCAGCAGTGGCATCGACCCTATACTTTTGAACATTTATTGTAAATATGAACACAGAGAAAGTTTTTCACGAGTTATTACATATTTATGATCATTAACTGTAGAAGAAATCATACTTACAATCAATTATCTTCCTTAAAATCTAAAAACTGATCTTTTCTTTATACAATGAACACGTCTCAATAATAACTATTAAAGATATAATCATAATTACAAAACACGTGTTGTCCTTTGTCATTTAATTTTATTCAAAATAAAAAATCAGATGTTACTGTTAATGATACATACATGTACTTCTGTTATAAAATACTTTTACTTAAAGATCTATTGTAACATTTTATGACGATGTACTGGTATACAATCCTGTTGCTATGAAGAAGGCAAATAAATGCCGTCGAATGAACCCCTCCCCGAATCACCAAACAGAATATATGATAAACAGAAGGGTTTAACCACTCAACATTCTTTATTTGACTGTAAATTCAGTGGTTGTCGTTTGCTGTTTATCATATTCGGTTTTGGTTTATTGTTTTGTCCGTGCATTTTGTTTTAGCGATAATCAATCAGTACTATATAACAATGAATGAAGCATATAACAGACTTATAGATAAAACAGATAAATCAAATCTTCAGCACATCGAACAAAACAACAGTCCAAATCAACGTCGAATACCCGCCTACTCCTAATATAGGATGATAGATAGAGTTATGATTTTGAAGGGGTGAACATATTATTTAAGATAACGCGTGTAAACCAACACAAACGTCCAAAAATCTACAAAATGGAATATATAGATATGAATATCTTTAAACCTATATGTGCTGCATGACAAATTATTGATGCTTCTAAGGCATTGGCATGATTGTAGGTTGAGAAGCACTTACAAATCCATTGATTTGCTGTTGTCCTGATAAATCAATATGGCTACTACCGCAAATAACAGTATGTAACGCTGCAGAAGAAGTGCGAATCATGCCTTTTCTTTGATTGAGTGTAATAGGTATAAAACGAATGAAACACATATGTCTGATTATCTGAATTCAGTCGTTAAATTGTCTCTATAACATACTACGATATGCCAAGACTAAACACAGCAAACCGGAACATTGTAATCTGTCTCTTAGCAGTTGAATCACAAAATGAAGTCGCTCTGCTTTATTATAATCTCCGGACTACGATTTTCAGACTACTAGTAGTACAAAGATACAAGCAATGCGGTTCAAGACCTGACTGTCAACGTTATCGATCCCTCCAAGAACATAAGATCGCAACATTCGGGTACTGCACATGAGCAACTGGACCTTAAAGGCAACAAAAACAAATTTGAAATCTTGAAGTCAGACGAACATCAACGAAGGCAATGAGAAACTGACTCCGCGAAAAAAAAAATAGCGCATCAGACGTCTTTACTTTGGTGCAATACTGGGACACCGGAATCGATTTTCAAGGATCCAATAATGAAACAGAATAATGAGACTTGGACCTGAAAAACTGATGGCTTTTTCTAGTAAATCGATGGATCAAGATTCACGCTGCAGAGAATTTACACACGAGTCTACAGACACAGAGAGAGAGAACACGCCAATGATTTAACAATATCAAAATAAGTCAAGTTTATCATCAAAAGAATTCAAAGATAAGTTTTACAATGTATGTTGTTTTGTCAATTGATAAAAGGTAATGTTACAAAGTTTTATTATTATTTGCAATACTTGTATATATATATATATATATATATATGTAACAGCCTTTACTTTCTTGCTTTGGATAAACGAATGATGAAAAATAAGTGATTGTCTGCTAACAACAGGTAAATTAATGTATAGAAAATTGATAGACTGCAATGCTCGAGATAAAATTCCTTAAGAAATGCCGGCAGTTTTGTATTATTTAATGAAATATGTTCTTGTCGTCTAATCCAAACATAAAACTATATTTATGAAATAAAACAAAACAATGTTTTGGATTTGAGCTCGCCTGTACAGTACACTTAATCATTTATTAAAATTCATTTTATATAAATTATGTGCCATGTATTTTAATTGCATGTCATAAGGCGCAGTCTTATAATAACATCAACAAAAAAATATAAAAATCCAATACATTCTGATATTAACCGTCAAGTATAAAAACTCTTTAACTACGTTTACGTTTGTCAATATTAAGAGAATCACATATATCTAAAACAAAGTAACCAACTCCAATTACCTGTTGATAACAAAGTGCCATGGACAGAAATTTCTTAATTGCACTGTTCGAATCGCATGCATCGAATAACACATAAGAAAATATTTGTTTTCAGGTACATAAAACTTGTGAATTACTCAATAACCGAGTAGATCTAAGTTACAAGATAGTACATGCTATCGTTATAACAGTTATAAGTTCTTTTATAAAAGAGCATCAGACCATTCAATTAGATCCTGTTGCAGTCATTGACATGTGTCTTGGTAATGTAATTAGCTGTATGAATTTTATTGCACCGTTTTCGACTATTTATGTTCCTTTTGTAATGCTTGTAGCTCAAATGCCGGTAAATGAATTCCAAAAAGTAAATCAAACGGTTAGCAGCTGATAATCATAAATACGGACAAGGCATTAGACCTATGCACGAGAGAAATAAATCCAAACTCCCCGGCAGTTCGAGTTCCAATCCGCATACGGGCCCGAATACTACTCTCTACACTAATGGATGGAGTAAAGGAAAACAGTTCCGGAACGGAAACGATTACTGTCCGGAGTTTGAAATAAATCCTTTACTGTTATTGGCACTCAAAACATATCCGGAGTTAACTTTAAAATTAAAGGAAAGGTGATGACATAAGAAAGATACAGAACAATTATAAATAATACTACCCTACCGATTGATTGATTTTATGAATTGATTTACCAGCTGAATTATAAATCCATCCATAATCAACCCATACCCAGTCAGCAGACTAACAGTGGGCCAACGTTGGCAAATGGTCGGCCCGTTGGTCGACCGTTGGTGTTGGCTTCACAACATTGGCCCAACGTTGGCAAATTGTCGGTCCGTTGGTCGCAAGTTTATGTTGGCTGCACAACATTGGCCCAACGATGGCAAATTGTCGGTCCGTTGGTCGCAAGTTTATGTTGGCTGCACAACATTGGCCCAACGTTGGCAAATTGTCGGTACATTGGTCGCACGTTGGTGTCGGCTGCACAACATTGGCCCAACGTTGGTCTGTTGTTGTAAATTCATATTATTATCTCATGTTGGTTATAAATAATCGGGCAAATGTTGGCATTATGTTAGTAGCAACATAGGGCCGATATGAAATTTTGTTAATAGAATTGATTATATAATATTTTACGCTTTATTTCTCTTGGGAGGCGGATAATTTCGATTGCAGCAAGCTTTATGAAAAGTTAATGTTATACCGAAAGTGTTTATCAACTGAAATTACATTTACAACTCTATGTTGGGCCAATACTGGCCCAACGTTGCGTGATCATATATTATACTCTATATATAATTAAGTCAGGTAAAATTTATACTGGAATATCATTACTGTAATAAAAAAAATGTATATCGTAAACATAGATTGCCTGGTTAAAAATTAAAATTTATTGCAATCATTATTTATAATAACTTTATTCATTAAACTTTGTGAAACAAAATAATAGCAATTATATGCAGAGTGATATTTGATTCAGCCAGTCTGTTAATCAAGCCCATTCTGATAAGGTTTGACCATATGTTCGACAAATTTCAAAGATAGTTGCTATGGTAATTAAGTTTAAGTCTTGGTCTTGAAGTATAGATTTTGCGTACTGACGTTGTTTATCATCTTAATTACGTGTTATATTATTCTTTTATTTGTCTTTATTAATATTGCTTTTACTGTTGTCTGTTTTTTGAGATATCCTTTTGACGTATCTCTGTGCTTATGTATCCCATCATACTTTGAACGACAAAATTATTTTATGATGTGACTCTGTACCTATGTATCTTGTCATACTTTGAATGACAAAATTATTTTATGATGTGACTCTGTACCTATGTATCTTGTCATACTTTGAATGACAAAATTATTTTATTCATTAATATTACTTTTACTGTTAACCAACTTTTTTTGTGATATACATTTTACGTGACTCTGTACTTATGTATCACGTAATACTTTGAACCACACTATTATTTTATTTATTATTATTACTTTAACTGCTAAGTCAGTGTTTGTTATATCTATTTTGCGTGACTGTATTTATGCATCCCGACATACTTTGAACGACAAAATTATTTCATGTCTACCTGTGCGAATTTCAAACGCGCAATTTTACACCAGTACCCATACCCTCCTTCCTTGATGGGTGCATTTTACATAGACAAATATAATCGTATAATATAATCAAAATGAGGATGTTAATTTGATGTATGCCTTTTTGTGCTTCTTCGTTACATTTGTTGTTTTTATAGTGATTAAGATGATAACACAATGTTGACTGCTGTACCCCTATTTTTGACATTTTTACCTATTATGTCTGTTTGTTTTGTTCACGCATCGGTGACTATATAATGGAATTTGATGCGACTGTCATACAAGTGAGAGGTTTAGCTAGCTATAAAACCAGGTTCAATCCACCATTTTCTACATTTGAAAATGCCTGTACCAAGTCAGGAATATGACAGTTCTTGTCCATTCGTTTTTGATGCGTTTTGTTATTTGATTTTGCCATGTGATTATGGACTTTCCGAATTGATTTTCCTCTGAGTTCAGTATTTTTGTGATTTTACTTTTTATAGGAAATCTGAATGTAATGGGATGGTCACTTTTGTGATTATTTCCTGTTGTGTATTTGTAAGAAAGCAGTGATACGAAGAAAACAAAAAGAGAAAATCATGTCATCTGAGATTCAAAGAGAAAGATAGTAACATGTAAGTTGTAACCTTAAAAAATCTGATATATATATATATATATATATATATATATATATATACG